>NC_084520.1:6776811-7076811 GCF_024500385.1 Phyllopteryx taeniolatus
ATACATACAGACACACACACATATAGGCCAAAGAGGAAAAGACCCAAAGTTCAAAAGCCAGCATCTGTGATGGTATGGGGCTGTGTTAGTGCCAATGGCATGGGTAACTTACACATCTGTGAAGGCACCGTTAATGCTGAAAGGTACATACAGGTTTTGGAGAAGCATATGCTGCCATCCAAGCAACGTCTTTTTCATGGACGCCCCTGCTTATTTCAGCAAGACAATGCCAAACCACATTCTGCACGTGTTACAACAGTGTGGTTTCGTAGTAAAAGAGTGCGGGTACTAGACTGGCCTGCCTGCAGTCCAGACCTGTCTCCCATTGAAAATGTGTGTTGCATTATGAAGCGTAAAATACGACAACGGAGACCCCGGACTGTTGAACAGCTGAAGCTGTACATCAAGCAAGAATGGGAAAGAATTCCACCTACAAAGCTTCAACAATTAGTGTCCTCAGTTCCCAAACGTTTATTGAATGTTGTTAAAAGAAAAGGTGATGTAACACAGTGGTAAACATGACTCTGTCACCGCGTTTTTGGAACGTGTTGCAGCTATAAAAGTCTGAGTTAATGATTATTTGCTAAAAACAATCAAGTTTATCAGTTTGAATATTAAATATCTTGTCTTTGTAGCGTATTCAATTCAATGTAGGTTGAACATGATTTGCAAATCATTGTATTCTGTTTTTATTTATGTCTAACACAACATCCCAACTTCATTGGAATTGGGGTTTGTTATACACACACACACACACACACTTCGAGTGTCAAGTGCCTCAAATTGTCTGACTTCCAAAGTATTGGCATTTCTCTCCCTCAAAATTGACGTGATGGGATTGATCTCCTATTCATTACCGTCAACTCAAAAGCTGTGCTGATCTCAAATCCACACCAATACAATGCTGCCATCTTCTGGAGTCTCTTCGTCATTACAGTTATGTAGAAGTTGAATTTCACAGAAAAGCTGGGCCAGAGCCTCTTCTACACTTAGCCATTGAAAAACAATCCTCGATGAATATATACATTAATGGCAGTAAACAGTTTGATTCTAGTTGACGAATACAAATGTCTACCAGAAAACAACGTGAGTGTAGTTCAGCTTTTCACCGCAAGACACTGTAGGATTTTCTTTTTGTCGTCTCCAAAACAGAGGACAAGTCTGCGCGGAAGCCTTGCGCACTATTTCAAAATGGCTGCCCCAGTAAAAAGATGGGAATAAACAATCATGGATTTTTGTTTTTGGAAGTAAATGCGGCGTGGCAACAGTTGTAGCTCTTGTCAGTATCAAGTAAGTAGTATATTGTTCTTTGAGTCGTTGTGATTCAAATGTGAAAATTCAGATTTGGCCTTCCTCTTTTCCAGTTGCGAGTTGACTCGACTTGCCACGAATCGTTCAAAGCTCGAAGATACATATTTGATGTCTTGCTATATGGGATCAATTGAACCTGATAGGTACACACATAAAGCCTGACCCAGCTGACTAGGCAGAAGGCGGGGTACACCCTGGAGTGGTCCAGTCAATCGAAGTCAAACAACCATTCACACTCACATACACACCAGTGGACAATTTATAGATTCTTCAATGAACCTAACATGCATGTTTTTGGAATGTGGGTGAAAGCCGGACTATCTGGAGAAAACCCAGACAAGCTGTATGGACACACTTGCAATCATGAGCAAACTTGCACTCTTCCGCCATTTTGTTGTTGTTTCTGAAGCATACAAAAGGCTCACAAATAGCATCTGAATAATTGCACTGCGCTGTTATAAAACGAACTGCGCTATTCCAACTCTTGCAGTACCGCGGCCTTTTCATGTGCTCCCCTCACTTCCATTACACAGCAAAGAAAACAGCCAATTTTACGTACATCATGTTCTCTCAGCATCTTGTGATTGTTGTTCTTGTTTCAAATGTTTTTATGGTTAATTGATGAACTTGTAGATCAAAGGGAGAATCCCTACTCCCACTGAAACTTTCTGACCTATATTGCGCTAGCTACCGTTTACTACTACCATGAGACATGAGGGAGACGTACAGTAAGTATGATACGAAACTACATGTGCTGATAATGTAAATGCCGAGTCACAGAATGTTTAATGAAGTCAGATTGCATTAATGGAATACTTGTCAGACATCTGCAGTATGAATTGAATTTGGTCATAACATCTAATGAGTGTGTAATGTGCTCTACAAGCTTAGTGGAACATACTAGAAGACAAAGTCAGCGTTGGTTGGACTGTAAGTACTATGGTTCCTCCACATTTAAAAGCCCATGAAATTTTAGAAATTTAACCAAAGACTCATTGAAGCTTTGACCTCCGAACCTTCACCACGCTTGACATTTCACAGGACGTAAGTATATCTCATGAGACTTTAAGCCCTTGAGTATGTAAATGATTAACTTCACAAGTGTGTTTTGATTCATCAGTTTGTGGGTGCGTATCTGTGTTTTTTCGTGTTCTACCCTTACCATCCTTAATGACAAAAAAGTAAGCTGCAATAACAGTAATATGAGTGATTTTTCGCAGAAGAAAGAGAATAGAGAATGCTTGTGAGTAAGTATTATTGTATTTTCTTGCCATTTGTGTTCAAATATCCGTTGCTTAAAGGCCAAAAGTACTTTGGATGATGACTTTACAAACGCGTTAGCATAGGTTCTGATGTACAAATTCAGGTAATGTCGCCACCGTAGGAACGGAACTGCTGTAAACCAAAGATCCCTGTACACACCACTGAGGAAGTCATGGGCAGACAAAGAGAACTGAGCTTATTACTTCCACCAACTCCTATAAAACCCCACTTGGTGAAGTACCGTATTTTCACGACCATAAGGCGCACTTAAAAGTCTCACATTTTCTCCAAAATGGACGGGGCGCCTTATAATGCGGCACGCCTTATGTGTGCACCGAGTTCCAAAATCTGTAAATGTTGTGTGACTTTGATGAGCGCTCCGCTTGACTGACTGGGAGCATTTCCTGCTGACACGCTGCTTATATAGAGGAAGGCGGACGTGACTGAGGACAGCATGCGGACGTAAAGGGGGAAGGGTGAGCGTGAAGGAGGACGCTAAAGACACGCCCCCAGTAGGTATATAGTTCCGGTATGTGCATCGGTTTGGCTAAGGACCCCCGAAAATGGCACCTACGAAGAGACACGCTTACGAAGCACAGTTTAAAATGCAAGCTATCAGTTACGCGGAGGAACATGGGAATCGAGCAGCCACGAGAGAATTCCAGATCAACGAATCCATGGTTCGCAAGTGGAGGAAGCAGGAAAACGAGCTTCGCCAAGTCAAGAAGACGAAGCAGAGTTTCCGCGGAAATAAGGCGAGGTGGCCTATATATATATATATAAATAATGGTTACAGCACACACTGGTATAGGATACTTGTAGACTTAGAACAGAACCCCATCATAAACTTTATACAGTATAATCAATTTGTGAGTTGAGTATCGATCTACGTTCCTACCCTCACCTATGGTCACGAGCTGTGGGTCGTGACCAAAAGAACAAGATCACGGATACAAGCGGCCGAAATGAGTTTCCTCCGCAGGGTGTCCGGGCTCTCCCTTAGAGATAGGGTGAGAAGCTCGGTCATCCGGGAGGGGCTCAGAGTAGAGCCGCTGCTCCTCCACATCGAGAGGAGCCAGATGAGGTGGCTGGGGCATCTGATTCGGATGCCTCCCGGACGCCTCTCCGGGAATGACCCAGGACACGCTGGACAGACTACGTCGCTCGGTTGTCCTGGGAACGCCTCGGGATCCCCCCGGAAGAGCTGGATGAAGTGGCTGGGGAGAGGGAAGTCTGGGCGTCCCTGCTAAAGCTACTGCCCCTGCGACCCGATCTCAGATAAGCGGTAGAAAATGGATATGGATATGCTGTAGCATAGCAAGCATTCAGACACATTTTATCCAAAATATTTTTTTTAACTTTTCATGACTTTTCAAAGACCTCTAATAGTTGTGTGATCATTTCAAGTGTGAGTTTGCATCAGTTAATTCTCTAATTGTTTCATTTATTTTCATAAGACTCCAAAAGTTCAAAAGAAATCAATTCAAAAGCACTATGGATAACCCACTGGCTGTTCATCATCAGGGAAAACTAGTTGCACACAGACATTTAAAATTTTATTATTGACTTCAAAAAAGGGCTCAAAAAAATATATCTAATAAGCTATAACTGCTCAAGCGGAAAATTGGATTTTTAAATTCATCAGGCACAATTAGGTGTTCAATTTCTCACTTAGATATTCTCTAGGGGTCCAACGTGTTGAACCAGTACCCTTCCAAATTACAAGATGGCCAAATTACATCATGAGCCAAAGAGTCTCCATGCTTCTGCAATTTAAGGTAAACCAAAATGTTTTTGTCACCTTTCATGACATGGCCAATACACAGTATTTTTCTTGTAGGCAAAAAATTCCTTGAAGATCCAGATTACTTGCTTTGTGTTGCTTCCCATGTTATAATGTACTTTGTTTTGTTTTTATTCCATATTTTTCTAAATGGTCTTCATAAGGGATTCACGAAAGACTGTCATCATCTCTCTATTGCCTTGAGTTGCAAAATTCTACCCTTGTTTTCTTTCTGTGCATGAATCCGTCTTTGTCATTTCATATTTTTATCCCTTCCTCATCGTCTCTAATTTGAGACAGGTGCCGATGCACTGGGAATATGTTACCATGCCCTCCTATTCAAATAGCTTTTGAAAAAGCACTTTGATCACACACCCGTGCAGGTCAGGCGGGATTTAGCACATCTGGCGGATGCGCGTGCACGTGAACACATCACCTGCATTTTATATCATTTTGTAAGTGTCAATGTTGAGGCGTGAAGCTGAAAGAAAGGTGACAAAAGTGAGAGAGGAGCATGTGAACTTCCAAAAGCTATTCAGATTATTATATTGAGTGCAGCCAACATGGGATAAAAATGTATTTACTGTCAGGTAAAGTACCACGTACCTTTGCCTTTCCATTCTATACTCTACCTTTCAAATTTGGGTTTTGGAAGAGGTTAAGATATGTCAAGAAAGAAATAATCAGCACTCTGGTACATCACACCACTTATTTAATAATTGACTGGCCAGTACAAACTGCTTTGACCAGTCCTTCATTTTAACCCCCTTCAGGTGTCCTTGTGTTCTGTCTGATAGTAGAGAACGGACTTTAAGAGGATGCAGGGAAAAGAGCACCGAGCACCCAGAGAACTGGCTCAAATATTAAAAAGTCAACATCAGTGGGATACATAAATGGCATTGAACAGAGCCGGCTCATAAACACAGCTGTGTTTCCCTGGTAAATGAAGGCAAACAGTCCAATATTTATCTGAGTCTGGCAGGCCTCATTAGAAACCAACAAACCTCAATGTGACATTTTCGAAAAATCAATACTGTGGTCAGTCAGATTTTTTGGGTGCTCGTTTCCAGAAAACTGTTGACAGGTACTGCTGGAAATCACATCATTTATGAATTATCACACAGGCAAAGAAACAAAGCTCAGGCAGAAACGTATAGTATACTGGAGGTGATGGTGCACCTGCAGGGATTTGAAGTGGAAGAAAACATGGAATTGTGCCCAACCCCATATTGTTCCCACAAAAACGTAAGCATGGAATTCTCTAAAGTATCTTTGGAAAGCTGGGTACATACTGAAAATCAGGACATACAGTATTTGAGCTTTTCCCCTCCATCCCTCGAAAGCAAATGCCAGATTCTCGGATGTCTCTGAAAGATTATTCTGAGTCATCTGACGAGTGGTGTGGGGTGTGTTAAGAGTGGTGGGTGTGTCAGAAGTCTGGATGAGAAAGTCCATGTAAATAAAAAGCACTTAAGGTCAGGTGCTTAAAAAAAGGACGTAAACAAGAACAGGGGAATCAGGCCCTAAGAGCAGTAAGCAGAGTTTTTAAAAATCAGCTCATATGTTAAAAATTGGTACGTGAGATGGAACTAACTGAGGAGTGAGGAACACATTGGCACCATTATTCTATAGGCCAAATCTATAGGACAATATTGTAATATGTATTAAGCATTGATTGTCTCCAGTCCTTTTTTATTTCGTATTTTGCTGTAATTTAAGTACCCGTATTGGAGCTACATTAACTTTCACTGCGTGTCAAAGTTTTAAAACACCTAAATTTGTCCTTTTTTTAAAATTGAAATTCAAGCAGTTCAAGTCCAATGAATAGCTTGATGGTACAAATTAAGATAAGTAGTGAAATGCCAGAGGTTTAAAAAAAAAATAATAATAATAAAAGGTAACGTTACCCAAAACTGAAAAATAATCTACATTTAAGTAATATACAGAACAAGCACAGTCTCCAGACTTTAACCCCATCGAGCTAATTTGGGATGAAATGGACAAAAGAGGGCATAAAAAGCAACCTACAAGTGCCACACATTTATTGGAACTTCTGGGAAGAACTTTCTGAAGAATATTTGATTTCCATTGTAGAACGAATGCCACGAGTGTGTTCAGCTGCTATAGCTGCCTCAGGTGGCTACTTTAATGACTGAAAAGTAAATTGATTTGATGGTTTCTTTTCTAACTTGAATTGTTTATTCGTTCTGTGCTTTCATTTCAGAGTACAAGGAGACATTTTACTGTTGAAATGCAAGGCAACGTGTTAAAAAACAGGGATAAGAAAAGTTCTCACTTGCTGTTACCAATGCCTGACTGGCATCTTGCCTCTTTATACTCTTTCCTCGTTATCTTGACTCTCTGTCAGAGGGAAATTGTGACTGACAGCCAGGCAAATGAACAAATAAGTAGGTAAACGCCATTAAATATGAACAACATATGTGCATAAATAAATGAAAGCCTAGATGGGGCAAAAACAAGGAGAAAGTAAATTATAACGCACCGGATTAATTAATCACATCCAGAACACATAATATAGACCCATATAAGCATAGTCTCTGTAAATCTAGCACATCAGTGGTCCTTCTCGCAGTGAATAGAACACGTAATTAACCATGTATATGGTAATATTATACCCAGTAACCTAATTAAAATACACTGCAAACAACATTACACAAGTGCAACCATCCACAAGTAATGGAATAACAACAGTCCCAAAGAAGGCTGCTGACAGTAATATGATTGCGCTAATTTGAAAATAACTGCATTATGACTAAATGAGCATTTGAGCCATCACAAAAATAAATAAAAGCAATGCCATCCTGGCATAAATATCACACATAACCAGTATGTTGATATTCTCTTAAAACATCCCTTTGTATGTGCTAAAAGCTATTTGGTACGTGAAAAGAGCAATTGTGTGTTGAGTGATAATTTGACTGTATTATGCTTTTTTCCCCACAATTTAAAACAGTTCCCAGGCATTTCGATAACAGGTCAGTGACATTTCTTTTGTCACAATCAAGAATTATTCTTACACTCTTTCCTAGCACATGTTGATGGGCCTGCTTTGTCTCAAGTGACTGTATCACCCACCACAGATGCTGCTGGTGCCACGACGACTCAAGCTTTCAAACCAAGACAACTGGGGCCGCAGCCCTGGCATTATGATGAAAGAGACTTCTACGTGTGGTAGTTGAGCCCAGACTGTTGAAAAAAATAATAATCTTGTGCATAATAGTGCTTCTGCATAATAGTGTTTCAGACTGTATAGCGGCTATGGCTTAAAGTAGCTCTGGATTGTTACCCAGCCTAACTGATGACGTCATGGGCGGAGTAGCACGGTGTGGGGGCAGTTATAATGTAAATTACGCCCAATTTTATGTAACAGCATGGCAGAAGTGGCTCACATATGCATTTTCCGAATTAGGTAGCAAACAAAAGATTTACTTGGTTGTTTAATTTCACCCTTGCAGGCACTCCAGAGACCCAAATAAGTGTATTCCACCAATTAAAGCAAATTTTCCAAAATATGTCCCATTTAAGAATTTTAAAATGTGACTTCATCAAGGTTTTAAAGGTGGTTTAAGCCTGCCTCCATCCTTTTACATAGTACTAGTACATAAGTAAGTCGGTAGTGAGCGGTAACAAGAAGAAGAAAAAAAAAAAGCACTCACCTCTATGAGTTTACGTTCATAGCTGGCTGCCAACTCCTCGATGTCGCCCATGCATTTACTCTGAGGGGCAGGGGTGCTCTCTTCACTCGTCGGCAATACTGACAGAGCTGCACGAGACAGAAAAACATTGCGGGCACATTTGAGAAAATTTAAAAATAAAATAAAACAGCAACCACGCAGAGTTTTCCCCGCCTTTTGCCCAAAGTTCACTGGGGTAGGCTCTAGCTCACCTATTGAGGAAAAGCTCAGAAAAAGAAAATAAACTGAATGAGATGATGAACAAATATAGCACACACTTGGAGGAAGGACTCTGTCCCTGACAATTACAGTGAAAGCCAGATTTCCACCAATGCTTCTCTCAGTTACCTTGTAACACTTGCAGCTGCTTGACTCTATTGATCAAGATTCAAGTGAATGATGCGCACAGGGAACAGGTCTGTATAATACACATGCTACCAGCCTCTCAAGGGCCTCCACTCCCAGTTCCACTGAATTAATGTCACACAGGGGAAAAAAAAAAAAAAGAGTCACACACACAATCGCGCAGGGCTCTACGAGCAAACACTCAAAGATGTTTAAGTACAAAAATCCTCTTTTTCTTTGTACGTACACAATGCCACAATGTAAGTCACCACTCAAGCACACTCTTTTCCCTTCCTGTCATTTCTATTAAGATGATAAATGTACCTCTGACTCCATTGCCTCTTCTACGCAGACTTTCCTCTCAGACAGAGCTTATTGTTTCTTTGTACTACTGAAGCTCGCTCACAGGCTTAAGTCATCATGGCAGCGCCTAAAGCATTGTTTCTAAGCTCATAAACATCAACTAATAGGGTTCCCTCTGTGGAAAAAAAAAAAAAAAAAAAAAAAAAAAGAACAATACGACTTGGCAGAAATATGAGCGCTCTGTTTTCGCAGAGGAGGAGGTGAGCAACGGTTTGATTGGATTTTCAGCACCACAGAAGAAAATTAACTTTGGAATTTCGACATCAACGCACCCCGCTGACACAGACAGACATGCCGGAGCTTGAAGGCAGAGATGGAAAGACACGCTCGGAGAGCGGAGAAAATTAGGTAACTTAAAATAAATGTTACTTAGCAGTGCTGTCAGTTATACTATATCATAGTGAGGACTGCGCCTAATATGTTACCTAGTTAGCCAAACTACTACAAGTGAGGAAATGGGCAGAATAAAAGGATCGAGTGTCAAATATTGATTGTGTGGAACTGATTGTTGATTAGTTATTGTCTCCCAGCAATTGAGGTTAAAAGGAATGGAATATTCTCTCACTTTTAAGAAACCACCACGCCCAAGGAAAAACAACCAATCAGACAGAGGTGTGATTGATAAGGCGTCATTGATTCTCATGCGCTCACATCCCTTCGGCTTCCACTGTTAGTAGTTCCGTTGGACTTGAGGAGCTTTGCTAAATCTATGGCCTAATCTCCACCTGCAGTTAGCAACAAAGGTTTCAAAGAAAAGAAAAGAAATTCGAGAGATCCTGAGACAAAACATAAGCGAATAAGGGAGCTGACTTTCAGAGGTGGAGGGGCCACAGGCAGCTGAAAGGATTCAAAACCATTGCGCAATTACCAACATTTTTGCTCGACAGGTAAATTTATCACCTCTTTTTAATTTTAAATTGTTTCTACATTCCCAAAAATACAACTTAAAACCTATAACATTTAGTGTAAAATAGTGTAAACTCTATTGTAAATCAGTCATACTACCAAATTAACTAAAGTTGACTTGTTTGCAGTGTACATCACATACAATGCATGTCTGGTGCACATCAGCGAGGGGCGTGGCTTTGGTTAGAGACTCCAGGAAGTGAGGTTACATTCAAATCTCGCCAGCAGGTTTGAAACGCCAAACTCCCTCTTTATGTGTTCCAGGAAAATGTAGTCAAATTGCCATTCCTGCTCGGAACATCTCTTAGCGTGGTGCACAAGACACCACTAATCGGCTGTCCGTATTAAGTGATGCTGACAAACAAGAAAGAGAGAAGGTGTGTGTGTGTGCGTATGAATGTGTGTGATAGGGGTGGGGATGACACCACAGATGTTTCTGGCTAAAAGAAATTGGGCTGACAGCTGGTGTGTAATAACAAAACTAACTGAGCGTCATTCCCCAACAGCTGTGTTGTGCGCCATGAAATGTCGGGCTGTCCGTGATCAATGTGTTGCATCGGGATCACCAAGTGTACAAGTGTACAAGTGTGTGTTTGTGTGAGTGCGGCTGCATCTCATGAGTGCTCACCTGAGTGTTTCCACCCCTCGAGACATTGGTCTAACTTGAGTGTGATAATGAGCTCCTCTCGAGTGGGCATCCACAAAGAAAATTGTCTCAGAAATAGGTAGAACACAGCAATGTATCATAGCAACAGAAGGACAAAGTTTCAAGCTGTAAACTCATCCATCCATCCATCCATCCATCTTCTGTCGCGCTCATCCTCACGAGGGACACAGGCTGATTATGGGCGAGAGGCAGGGTCCAGCCAACCGCAGGGCACATCGAGACAAACAACCATTCACATTCGCAATCACACCTACGGACAATTTAGAGTCTTCAATTAAACTCACGCATGTTTCTGGAAAGGGGAGTAGCCGGAGAAAACCCACACAGCAAACTAAACTAAACTAACTAAATAATACATAAATAATACATATATTAAAACATACAGTTTAGCTGGCCTGGGCAGACTCTTCCCAACACTGATTTATAAAAAAGGATGTCTACATTATTTCATTGGTGAGTGAATTTTATTACCTAACTGTCCTTTATATATGAAAGAAACTAAACACACTTCTTAACATGGAAAATGGCAATAAATAGCGCATCAATTTTTGTTACGAAAACTTAAATCAACTTCAGATGAAGTAGAAAGACCAACGAATGATTAAACCAAGAGGCCGATAAAACCAGCTGCAGGACAGAAGACTTACGGAAAGAGCAAAGTAAATAAACACCATTAATCCACCTTCAGGCGCTGTCTAAATCTGTTCAGGCAGGTCTACTTTATTTATGCTTTCACATTTAAATGCACATGCCAAAGTTAAGTAACTCTAGATGACTAATTATTGTTGAGGAAGTTGAGCATATCAACAACAGTCGTACAGTTGAAAACACACAATATGGGACAGACGACGCTTTGATTCCTTTCCAGTTCTATGTTAGCGCGTTTAGGCAGCAGACGAATTGGCTGCACAGTGAAATCCGTTGTGGCTGTATTGCCGCCAGATGATAAGAACATTGCCGATTGGCTTTAAATTCTCAGGACAGAGTTATTCAAACCATTAATTGATTATAGATGTGATAAATCCTGCCACACCTCAGGAACAACCAAGTACAAAAGAGAGTAGATTGTTAAGTGGAACAAAGACACAAAAAGCAAGCAAGAAGGTCATTAATGGGGGCCACAGATTACTTCCCACAAGGTTATTCCCCTCTCAACCGGAGTTGAAACAAAAGGAGAAACTAACAATAGATTATTTCGAGTGGTAGATTTTCTTTTACTGTAACCCCAAAAAAGCAGAGTAGGCGGGAAGGCATCACAGCAAGTTTTCATTGAGCAGCCTGCAGGTCAAGACATCAAGAGAGCGCAACTGTGACCAATACTGATGACATTTTCTGCCTGTTGACACGAGCCGGACATACACGCACAGAAAGATGAGAGGAGACACCTTGATTCAGTTTGACCTCTTGAGTCATCGCACATGCAGCAGCTGATCAGATGAAGAATCCCCACAGTCAAAAACCATGACAACCTAAAAATCCTTCCGTGCTACCAACCAAAGGAACACAAATTATTTTTTCAAAAATTAGGATCCAGAATAGCACGGAAAACCTTTTATGGAAGTACTGTAAATTGCAGACTTACATTCCATCCATGCTTTTTTAATGCAAATACGCTGGAAACTCAAAAGTAAAACAACTGAGGTCCCACAATTTAGAATTCAACAACCCGTTTGACATTTTGTGGCTATAAAGTTCCACAAAATTTGAGGATTCAAACCGCCCTCATGCATGAAATCACACGAGACCTCAGCTTGGCCAACAACATCAAAAGATTCATTCTGGGGTTACATTTTGCTTTTTCTTGGTTTTTTTTTTTTTTTTTTATTTTTTTTCTTTTTATTTTTTTTTAAAGGCTATTTTGCAAGCTGCAAGGGTTGTAAAGAGAGGACAAATATGAGGTGTACACTGGAGGGTACTCATTCAAAGCAAAATGCTTCATCACATTCTATGCATGTTAACATGATGAATGTTCTATGGCATTTACATTCTACTATTGACATTGGTTAATTTTTTTTTTTTATGCTCATGTGACAATCGAAAAAGTATTTTACCTGCACCCCAGGGGAGGCTAGAGCACATTACATTGCTGTATACGTAGCAAAAGTCAGGCAAGAAGAAGAGTACTTCACTGCTTTCGCATAGCAGTGTTCAGGGAAATAGTGTTTTATACTTTCTTCAACAATGGGAACTAGAAATACAATGTCCCCATATGAGGATATACGGCTTCAAGGTTAGAAACAGCGCACAATGAACTCGTTTGTGCAGCGGTGTAAGAATACATGCTCATAGTACAGTGTCCCCCTGCTATATTGCGGTTCATCCTATGCATGTGGGACTGGACTGTATACCCTGGGACTAGCAGGGGTCCATTGCAGTTTAATGGAGGAATGTCGATTTTGACACACTAACGTGTGTGAAAGCAGACAGAACTCGTTCAAGTGAGCCATTGTCCTGTCCGTAGCTCCCTCAGATAAATGCATGCCAGCATCTGAGGTGCACAAAGGGCTGCGGGTAGTGAAACGCTGGTGTTAAACTTTATTCATTCATCTTTTCTCTTCCCTACGACTTGATTTCCGATTTCTCTTTTTTGTGTGTTTCTCATCTCCAATCCCTTATTTCCACCTTATCAATCATTCACTGCTGTTCTATTAAACTTGGCAGCACACTGCGTCGTGGTGCATCAGCGGTCCCATGTCACTAATCATGCATATGGGGAAGGCCAGCCAATTTCCACCATGAATACTTGTTTTGCACAGAAAGGTACATGCAACACACACGCTAAATTAATCTGTTTTTCATTATAAAATGACAGGACTGAATACAAGAAGAAAGGGCAAAACCATATTTAACAAAGGAACACTAGCAATCAAAAACACACGCGCGCGCCCATACACAACGCTGGTTTAATCACGCAGACAGGCCGTGCATTGTTGATGGGCTGGCTAGGGAGCAGGCAGGCAGCTGGCTTGAGTTAATTAACTAGTGCTAATCAAAAGCAATCTTCTTTGATTTTCTAATCGTTCATAGTTCATTTCTCGCGTTCCCCTCCCTCAGATAACAGCAGCCTTTTGTGTGTGTTGCGGAAGTACATAAGCGAAGGGGAGACCAGCCTGGCTTGCTCCTATTACACAAGACAACAAGCACAAGGGGCAAAAGTTGCACAAGAAATTCTCAGAGCTAATGTTGTGTGTGTGTTTTTGTTAGACTTTACACCGATCTGATCACACTGATCGGTATGGGCCGATAATTAGCATTTTATGCCGATCGGCTTTAATGTCATAATTCACCGATCCCATCACCGCAAAGAACATTTACTCCGCATCAAGGAAAAAATTGCGGACAGCTTTCATAGGCCACGTAAAATGACATGGCGGGCTGGATCTGGCCTGCAGGCCTTGAGTTTGAAACCTATGATTTAGCATTTTCAATGAACATACCATCCAAGTTTTGGGAATGTGGGAGGACGACGGGGGCGGGAAAAAAAATACATGCAAATCAATATCCCGGGCCTAAATTTAATTTGCAGCAGTCATCATTCATTTTGTTTCTCACTGGTACAAAGTGGCAAATTAATGTGACAACAAGAAAGCTGCACTATTCAAAATCGATACTCATGTGACTTGGGAGAACTTGAAAATGCTTCGAGTGTGGAGGCTCACAATAATTCATTTCTCCATCAGGGATTAACAAACAAATTAGAAAATGTGTTTCCCGGTTATCAACACATTGCCGCCACTCTAATGCCTTCATTTGGCTGCTGTTATGTTCATTTTAGGACTGAAGACAAATATGTTTGAGTTACACTGACTAAAGAAAACAGTATTTGTTTTCGTAGTGGTTAAATTGGTCTGCCATTGTGCCCAAAAGAGCAGCTCAAGGGCAAAAGCAAAAAACAAAAGCGAAAACAAAACAGAAATAATTGGTATAATACCCAATACATAATACACTGTTCATAGACCATTTAACTAAATTATGCATTAAGAATACAGGAAATGGACAACTTTTCTCTGTTGTTGTGAAATCTGCCAGAAAATCCTCCCAACAGATGGAGGATTTGCACTTTGGCCATCGATGCATTCTATGCAGTGTAGTTTATGGTTATTGTGCCTGCCACACAGTCGGAGGTTTCGGGTTCGAATCTCAGCTCGTTTTCAACCGCATTTTAAAAACAAGCAAGTTAAATAAAAAGTGCCTCCTAGGTATGAATGTGAGTGGGAATTGTTGTTTGTCGTGCCTCTCACCCAAAGACAGCTGAGATGGGCTCCAACTCACCCATGACCCTGAAGTGACTGATAAAGTTAGATACTGAATCCAGGATCTGCATTTATAAATACTATATGTACAAATTCTCCTCCGACTGGAGACCCTAAACATGTCATACACACGTCTTCACTTGCTTTCTTCTCACTACAATATAATTTGTGCTTCGATTGTAATTACTCGCATTACCTTCAAGACTCCATTTGCTCTATTCTCATCTTCTGTTCCCACACTTCAACAGTGACCCAGTTTCCTCACGGGGATTATTAAAGTTTCATTTTATCATCTGCTCTAATCTGAAGCTTACCGCCTTTATTTAAACTTCACGCCTCCCAGCGTGACGAGAGTCACGCGGATGCTTTTGATGGAAAAGATAAGATGGGAGGCTGCTCGCACACGGGAGGGGTGCGAGATCAATATTGGGATTATGCATAGTGACATGAGTTACTAAATATTAATGGCGAAGGTGAAGGTGTGTAGCATCATCGAATATTCACATAATCTGAGGGACAACAAAACTGATTACAGTATGCATGTGTCTTTTCACATGAAGAGAACCAATTACGAGTTAACAGGTCACAGAGCTACATGCGATTCATTGCAGTTGTTGCTCTTGATTTAGTTTGTGATGTGAAACACAATCTGTGAATTTCAATTTGTTCTTCTTACAAAACATTATTGAAACAGAATAATTGTCAAGCACAAGCAAATCCTTGTTGATTTGTTGCATCACGGTAGCTGATGTATTCCGCTGCTATTCATTGTAAATGTCAACGTTAGCCATTAAGTTAGCTTTTAAGGAAGGGAAGGTAGGGAAATGCTCAAATTACTCACAAATAGTGGAACCTCTAAAATCCAACGCAATCTGATCAAGGACACTCATCATCCTCAGATTTGGAATCAGATGTTTTGCTCCAAGGTCAAATGGTCATATTATAGAACCTTTATTAATTATAATGGCAATATTCCATTTTCACAATCTTAATTGGCATACAAGTGTAAAAATATGTTACCCACTAATGATAAAACTAAAACTAATGAAACTAACAAAATACATACAAAACTAAGTGTAAAAATATGTTGACTGATAAAACAGTCTTAAAAGAGACGAAAATGAAAAAGAAAAAATATATATATCACAAATTAATACAGTTCTTAAAATGGCTGCGATATGCTTCTGTTAAAATACTCTAAGGGTCAAGAATTACAGTACACAGGTATATCAACCTTTTTTGTTTAGGGGGCGGTCTCTTGCCAATGAGCCACTACCCCCTGTGCCCCCCACTATAGCGTTTGGCATGACGGAGTTGTTTTAAACCCTTAATCAGAATTTTACTTTCAGAAAATTAAGAGCACAGATTTAAAAAAAAAATTAAAAAAAGTCAAAACATTGACTTCACTTCATTACCAAGCCGCCAAATTACACATCAGTTAGTGAGCAGATCCACATGACAGCGGACACAGGGCCACGCAAATACCCCCAATGCTGTTAGTCAAAATGAATCTGTGTTGGTTAGGTTTTAACTTTGACATGATACTGGTTTTTAGTGTGCAGTCCGATTGTTGCTTACTAATAAAAGAAAATGGCGGATCTTTGCTCAGTCAAGTCTTGGGTGGAGAAACTTAATGTGGTGCCGGTACGAATTCAATTAGCCCAACGGGCCATAATCCAAATGCTGTGCTTGCGGACATTACAGTATATCTGAAAAAGGCAGTTCACAAAAAAATGCATTACTGTACTTTGTTATGTAATTTCACACTTGGTGGGTGGCCAAGCACTGAAGAGTCCCAAATATGTTTGCACATGTAATTAAACTATTTTTTTTCCATAAAATGTCCCCTTTAATGTCAAATATTGTAGGCGTAGTGTAAAGGTGGATTGCGCCTCATTTTTAACATTCCTAGCACTTACATAACTGTAAGAAGTAAATAGTAAATGAGTCTACAATTTACTATTGTAGACTAATTTTATCGATTTTATCGGCCTGATCGGTATCGACCGATATTTAGCATTTTATGCTGATCGGCTTTAATGTCATAATTCGCCGATTCGATCAATGTCCACAAAAGACATTTACTCCGCGTCGCGATCGTGCACAGTATATTTGAATCCAAAACCTAGTTTATTTTTAGCCTTGTCGCTTGTCTTTTGACGTAGTACTGTAAATATCTGCAGGCCAATAAAGTTATTTTAAAAAAAAATAAAAATTTAAAAAAACATCGGCGGTGTGGAACAGACAACACGTCTGAGACAGACAACACGTAATGCCCGGCTCAGACTACAAGACAAATTTGCTCTTTCACGATTGGACTATGTCAGACTACTGCAATAAAATCTTGTATTCCGATACCACCGCATCCCGTTTTTTACGATCACTGGGCTTATCTTGTCAACTCAAATGCGACCGGCTACACTCGTTACCGTGGTGACGACAACATGAGTGGATCGCGGCGACTGTATTATAAGGACAAAATGGGGAAAAACGTGTGTTGGTGGTCACCGGTGCTCAGTAAATAGGACGTTCGTTTAAGGCTTCCTTAAATTATGTTCCCATACTTCTATACGATACGGCTCGCAAGCAGGCAAAAAAACGTTATGTAGCCTAGCAAGCTACTGGTAGCACGTAAACATGCCACCGTTCTGTCGAATCATGCTCTAAAGTTTCGGTGTGGGTTAAGGAATTTAATTACAATAAAGTAATTACAGTAAGTTAGCACCCATTATTTCTGTCATGTTGTAATGTTGGTTTGACCTGACTGATTAGAATACACGATCTTTATGGAGCCAAGGAACATATTTTACAATTGAAAAATCTCACGGCACACCAACAAACAAAAATGCCACAAAGTGGATACATTAATTACTGTATTTACTTCCTGCCATCTAATAGAAGACCATTCATTTGTTCTGTCCGTCACTATGCCTCACTGGCATAAATAGAGGAACAAAGATACATTATTTATTGTAAATATAATTTTTGGCGCAATTAAGTACACAAGTGTATATTCAGTAAATGAAGAGGTCATTTAAATGGACACATTCCTCAATCTTGTGATTGGTTATTGTTTTTTGTTTTTTTTCAAATTCGGTGATCGGCCCCAGAAATCCTGATCGTGTAACCCCTAGTAAATTGCAAAAATAAAACCAACCTTGGCCCTTCAAAAGACAAACAACAAAGACTAAAAAAACGTGGCAATAAACACTTTGTGAAATGAATTTTACTGTCAGAATTTCCACCTTCACAAGAGCCTTCGTGCCTCTATTTAACAGAACGGTTCACTTTGAACAGCAGCTTGATGTCTTCTTCTTTTTACTGTACTCTGGCATGGTTAAGCAATAAGACCAGTTTCTATCGTTGTCTTTTCGTTCACTGAACCATGAAGAATAGAAGACCAATGTGTGCAAGCAGGTATTCATGTGCAAGCAATGTAAGCAAACCAAATAAATACTCCTTTGATCAAAATAAATTATTGTGGAAAAAAAACTAATCTGTGACCCAAAAATGTCTCCGCTGGAAAGCATTGCAGTTCAATCTGTTGCAACCTATTAAAAGCGTTATTAAGTATTCAAAGACAGCGCACACACACCGACACAATTTACTTTTAGCGAACCTATTGCATGCAAAATGCATGTCCGTTTACTTGCGTGTGGTGTGTTCATCCATGTACTTACAAATTGAAACAAGCACACAACGTGCAGCCATGTGAGGGGCTGACAAAAAAAATCTCGTAACGCTGCATGCAAGCTTGCATTTATGTTTAGCAATGAATGAAATACTGAGTGTGCCTGCATGGAAATTCGACTGTTTTACATGAAGATGACATGTTGTTTCCGTGGTCAAGAGAAGTGCTTATATAAGGGCAAAGAAATCCTGCTGAGAAGTGTACAAGTACACGTTGAGCTCCTCGGCTACACAAAATTTTAAAAAGTTTTCTGTTCAAGCTGAAGCCATATTTATGGTGAATTGCCAGGAATATGGACATAATTCACACTGAACTGGCAACATTTATTAGAAACTGAGTTCTGCTTAAATTAAAAATAAACATGGAAATGGTCCACCCCTATTTTTCTGGCTATAAAATTCTGCTTCCACATTGGGGTTTTAATAAGTTGCTATTTAGTTTTATGCTAATGTAATTAGAAGTTAAACCATATGCTGTACCAGCACCTTGCCAATAACAACTAATTAAACTGTTTCACAAGCATCGACATTTTCAGGAAACAAGGGTGCACCTCTATAAATTATAATATCATAGAAAAGGTGATTTATTTAAAGATTCCCTTCCATTAAATTCCACATTTTTCCTCTGTTTTATGCGTAACAGGTCAAAATGAGTCTGTGACCTGGTTTAGGTAGTTTGTCGATGGAATGCAAAAGATGATAAACAGTTTTTGTGACGTAGAATGTTAGTAATTATTCAAGTACCTGTCCACTGCTAGACGCCCACTCATCTCAGGAAAAAAGGATGAGCAACAACGCCGCTGTGGCTTGTGCCAAGCTTAAACTTTGCATCACCTGCTGAACTCAGAGGAGTTGAGGAATAAATGGCTTCAATATTTTTTTTGGGGGGGGGGGGGGGGGGGGGGGGGGGGGGAGAAATTCCTAAGCATTTCGGAACCAGAATTGTGGTGTGTTTGGGCACATTTTGCGGAGGATGACTTTGTAAACAGGCGGCACGGTGGCCGACTGGTTAGAGCGTCAGCCTCACAGTTCTGAGGACCCGGGTTCAATCCCCGGCCCCGCCTGTGTGGAGTTTGCATGTTCTCCCCGTGCCTGCGTGGGTTTTCTCCGGGCACTCCGATTTCCTCCCATATCCCAAAAACATGCATTAATTGGACACTCTAAATTGCCCGTAGGCATGACTGTGAGTGCGAATGGTTGACCAGACGTCGGTCTAAGTACCAAGACTGACCTGTGAGAGGCAGCATGATGCCACTGGGCATCCAGACTGCCCAGAAATACAAAGAAGAAAAAAATGGAAGAAGCTTGGATCAGGGGGGAGGGCAACAGCTACGTGATGGTTTTCTATTGCATAATGGCATGTTTTGAAAATGAGAATGTTGCTACAAGAAGCCAAAACAAAAAATACAGAACAACCAGAAGGTAGGAAAGTTGGATTCAGGGAGACTGGCCAGAAGTAATGTGAATCTTTGTCAGTTCTAATAATGAGATTATTTTTATTCATATTGATTGGTTCTGTACTACACTAAGTACACTGAACATGCTCTTCATTTATTCAACAAATCACGTCGTCTTTTTCCTCAATCGTCTCTCTGCACTGATGACATAACGCCAAGATCCCATTAAACGAGACAAAACATTCTATATAAAGCAAAAGGGAGGCTGTGCTTCCTCTGTGTGATGTTCTTGTTTGTTCAAAGCACTTATCCTTGAGCTCGGAATTAATATGTTAATTATCTGCTGATCCGTTGGCGCAGTGTGGTGTAATTTTTAATGGCGAGTTGGTGTCTCTGGAGTGTTTATTAAAAAGAGCAGACAACATTTCTGTATAGGTGTTCAGACAAAGCAAAAGGAGAGTATTATTCACTTTAGTGTCCAGTGCTGCTTGTGTGCATGCCTGAAGGGGGCAATGGGTAGTAGTGTGTTAAAATGAGCATTAAGAATGGATGTTCCCATCTGGAGAACAAGGTACAGCAGAGCAGAGGAGAGCAGATTTCTTTTCTCATTTCAAGAGTTGAGGAACAATTTCACTTAGTGTCAAATGAAATATTCTCTGTATCTAAGAGTAAATTTAAAAAAAGAGAGGGACCGAGTGCGGAGGTGAAGGGAAAACGGTGCCGCCGTGACCTATTAACAAGTGTAATTTAGAGATTTCCGATTTTAGATCAGGGGAACGCCAGAGGAATGATGACAGAGGGAGAGATGGACAGAATGAGATAGAAGGTAAGAAAACGAAAAATAGACTGCAATGTCAAGAGGTCATTTAACAATGTGTTGATTATTGTGGTTGTGTGTATTGGTGGAAAAGCATGTGCTGCAATGCAGCATACTAAGAGATGTTTCTAATATTCTGTATATTTGTCATATCGTTAAATACGTAGATAAGCCAGTATCACATACAGTTCAAGTATCTCAGCATAACGCAGTACAGATCAACACCACTGCAAACTACAATCATAATAACAAACATAACAATCAAACAAAACCGAACATTATTATTATTATTATTATATGTAATAGTACAATTACTGATACAGATATGGTGCTGGTTTTTGTTTTGTTAGGTTTTTGCCTTTTTTCAGCATACAAGAGTACAGTGCAGGGAGTAGGATGCTGATCGCTTGGAGGTCAAACACAATTCACATCCCCTTACCCATAACTTAATATACATTCAGTGCTGTGCAAAATTCTTAGGTCACCATTAGATTTGTTGTTTTTGGCAATGCCATAATGATCACATATAACTAGAATGGCACAAATGCTACGTTCACACTACTGTATGTTCCCGGCGGCCACAGCAGCCCCTTTTATCTGAAATGTAGTCTGCCATTGGATTTTGGCCATTTTTCTTCCTCCATATTCAAGCCTTGCTAAGATTACTCACAGTCTATTACAGTATATGTAGTGGGCCGGGGTGGGAAGGGGCTACTGAGTCCCCGAGGGTCGAAAGCCCACTATGGTTTGGGCCACGGTCTGCCATGGAAGCCAGTTTTGTTGCGTTCACCCCATTTTACTACTGCCAACTAGGCGTCACATCCACACCGTGACTGCCCTGGCAAATTATTTGACAGTTTAAAAATCTGGCCAGGCATCCATGGCGATCACAACCTGTCCCGGTCGCCCATCTTGTCCACCCCGTTGTGTCATCTCCATCCCGTTTCATCCACAGTGGTCTGAAACGTTATTGCCGTGGCCGCCGGGAACATAGTGTAACTTCGTTAGACATGTTTTTCATACAAATATTTATTGTAATTATGACATTTCTAGGTTACCAATGGTGCACAATAAACTCATTTGCAGAGTGGTGTAAGAATGTCCTCACGCGGCACAAGAAGGCACGTTTAGCGACTGCCATATTTGAGGTTTTTCATTTGATTACTTTATATTTATGGCCTGTGTTTTTCATACAAATATTTACTGTAATTGACTTTAATGTTGAGTTCCAACGCAATCCAACTTTGAACAAGATGGCGGCAAAGCACTATTTTTGTCAAATGAAACTCCTCCACTCACTTCAATGTAGTTACGTGGCACCAAGATGATGCTTTTTTTTTTTTTTTTTCCCCAGCGAAAACCAAACGTTCCCCCTGAACAAAAATCAGTGAGTAGGTATATTTGCTCATGCCATATCTGTATATGACGGGTTGACTGTATCACAGTTAGTGTATAAGTTGAATACAAGTGATACAAAAAACTAAGTGTGACTTTCAAAGTTATTGTTGATGACTTGATCATAACTTCGAGGAGCGCAGGCACAACTCATCGAGTAACAATGAGAAGAACATCCCAAGTTTGTGCATCTTTCATTTAAATGCAGTCGACTCACAGCAAGTCGCGCGAAACCTAAATTAAGAAGTTCAACTTCCCGAATTCCTAAACAAACATGACCAAGTGCATATGTTATCTAATCAATAGGCAAAGTCGTTATACTCCACTCTGACATTAAGACATATCCAATCACTGGCGCTAACAGCAGCTTTCAATCAGCACCACCTGCTCCTCGCTCGATGCATTCGGAACAACAACACAGCGAAGAGGATGTTGTTTTTGTAAACGCTTCAACATCGCAGTAGTATGTGAGTCACACGCCAGCTTCGCTTCAACCCAGACCCACTGAGTGCGTTGGAGCTAATAAGTTCTGACATCAAAACTTGTCCAAGTTGATTAGATGGCCTTTAATCATGCAAACTTATCTGCAAGCATCCAAGCACTCTCTCTCGCTCTCTCTTTTTTTTAAACCCCTAATCAGCATCTCAGCTCCCGGCACTAAACATGAGGAGGAAGCCTGCAAACTGTTGCGACATGACCCCTGCAGTTGTTTTGACACACTGGAGTGCATTAAGCAGATTCTCTCCACAAAACAAAAAGTCAATCAGATCAGCTGTCACGTCACTGGCATATGCACAACACATTCACTGTACGGAGTCAAGGATCAGGACATCCGCCTACAACATTGACAGCTGACAAGTTTGAGGGAAAAAGTTGGATTTTAGAGTATTGTTTGATGTCAAGTTCTTCCATACCAAACTCCTTCCAGCATTGCTTTATAGAACTTGCTTTTTACACAAAAGGGCCTTCCCCAAATGGTTCACAAAATATTGCAATATAGAATGATGAAAAATGTACAGAAACATATTTAGATGTGCCATCTTTATGTCCTGTTGAATGTAGGTAGCCAAACAACCAATGAAAACATGTTTGAGAATCTATAATACCATGTTTATAATGAGAAAACTCACGCAGGCACAGGGAGAACATGCAAACGCCACACAGGGGGGGGCCAGGATTTGAACCCCGGTCCTCAGAACTGTGAGGCAGATGTGCTAACTAGTCTAATACCGTGCCGCCCCGACACTGAAAACAGTAAATGAAGAAGGGGAAAAGTTTTGTTTTTTTAATCCAATTTAGGATTGTGTATGCCACTGAAGTTGATTAATCAAGTGGTGTTTTTCTTATATTACATGCATAACATGATAGTTAAGCAATAAACTTTCATTGAGTTATCCACTATACTTACAGTAACTACTATGCTATACGGTACTTCTATTGCTACCATAAGGTGTTCATGCCTGTTTCTGTATTCACATGTATTTATGTGGAGTGAAAAAAAGGGCGAAAGGGTTGTGAAAGAATATTCCAGAATGCACGTTTGTGCTTCTTTTAAAGAGGATCTCCATTATATTCTTTAGTTTTTTTAATGTGACGATAGCCAAGCCACAAAAGGCTCACATTAGCAGCGGAGGATGCCTTCTTTGTGTGGTCAAAGGCCCATAAAGCAATCAAATATACATACAGCTCCTTATTTTATAACTCCACATCCAGTTTGCATTAGTGTGATTTATTAATGCAAACACAGAGGCAGCGTAAGAGTGGAGATGGGAGACGAAGGGACAGCAAAAGGTGGAAAAAAGAGGAACAAAATGTAAAGGCAATGGAAGCAGCGTGAGACAGAAAGAGGCTCAGTGCCAGTATTAAATATTTCAGCCATGGATTGCTGTGGGAACAAAAACAAAAAACAAAACACTTTTGATCCAAACTCCAAAAGGACTTTTATAAGACAAGCATTTCGTCAAGTTGGCTCGTGCTCAGTGGGATTCACTTGGGGGGAGAAAGTAGAGAAATGTTTTACTCACTAAGTGAATTCCCTTCAAGTGAGTTTTCTTCATTATGCTGGAGAAATGTATCTTTAAAAAATGCCGAGGGTGTTGCATGTGTAATATATTGAGCATATGAAAGATGTTCATTTGAAGTATTTGCTTTCATTAGTCTTGAAAGGAAACAAAAGCAGAAGACCTTCTGACTGGGGAAGACCACGGTAAAGGTATTTGTTCCAAGTTCAGTTAATAACTGCTATTAATGAGGCGATCTTAATTAAAAGAGGATGCAGCTTGAATGTAGAGTGGCACTCAGATGGCAAACCTCCACCTAAACTGAAGCATAAACTTAACTGGGAGGGGAAAAAAATACACCATATATACTGTATGTTCCTTTGTCTCTATGTTAGTAGGCTATTTCATGGATTATAGATTTGTTTTGTTCAGACACAAAAAAAAATCCTGTAGAGATGAAATTTCTTACCTTGCTGACAGTTTTTTTTTTTTTTCAAAATCGAAATCTAAAAACAGGTGTGAATGTGAGTGCGAATGGTTGTTTGTTTCTATGTGCCCTGCGATTGGCTGGCAACCAGTTCAGGGTGTACCCCGCCTCCTGCCCGATGATAGCTGGGATAGGCTCCAGCACGCCCGCAACCCTACTGAGGAGAAACGGCTCAGAAAATGGATGGATGGAAATCTAAAAACCTATTGACAAGAAGAAGACAAGATGAACTGGATAGAATGTGGATTATAAACAATGTTGTAAGTAGTTAAAAGTACTTCCTGGTTTACAGTTGGCTCATTTTTTCCACCTTCACGATTAAAGTCAGCTTGATTATTGGAAGGCTCGCATGAATATTCTGAGCAATCATCAGGTGATGTGGTGTATGTTAAGACTGATTTTTCTTTTCCAATCTGCCCGGAGACCAGTTGTTGCCAACAATCGTAAATGTTAAACCTGTTCAATATTTACAATGCCAGCCACGGACTTCTTCAAACTTTGCAAAGATGGTTTATGGATTAATAGTACATGGAGAGGGGCGGGGGGACATTTGGAAATCAATTTAGGATGGATGCCCACCGGTAAATGACAATTACACATTAACTGCCACAGAAATGTCCTTATTTAGCATGTTGTTGTACACTTTGCTCTTACTGTACACTTTTTCACCCTCTTCTTATGAGCGCTTACCAGGGTGTCAGATGATGGAAGAAGAACGACATATTCTAGTGTTACTTGAAAAAGCATTTTGAGTTGATTGGTAACTTTTTTTGAAATAAATTTTGAAACGTTATGTATTTTACCAAATCAACTAGTATTTGGGATGTTTTATTGGCTCTATGGTGCCTCAGTACACATTCCTGGGTTCCAGACGTTTTCCTGCCGAGAGGCCTGAAATCAAGTCATTTGAATTTCTTGAGCTTATTTACATCACTAGCGAAGAACTATGCCTACTTCTCCGCCCCGAGCTAGCGTTGTCAACATCACAAACACGTGTGTTCTAACAAGTAGTGAGGGATGGGTCTTCCACACAGAGGCAACCAATCAGAAGAAAGGGGGCAATCTTAGCCAAATACTGTATGGACAAAGTGGATACAAAATTGGGGCAATCTTAGCCAAATACTGTATGGACAAAGTGGATACAAAATTGGGTCAAACAGAAGTAGCTGTCAGAGGGGCCTTTTCTGGAAACTCGTATGACAAAACCAAGGTCTTTTTTTTTTTTTTTCAAAGAAATTGACACTGTTACTACTAAGTCCATGTTAGAGAGTCACTCTATGGAGGTCTAAATAGCCAAAATATGGGACCTTGAAATTAAAGACATACACTTCCAAACACCCACAGTGTATCCCACCAGGTGTTCTTAAATTGTTCAGGATTTTGTAAACATATATGGACCATAAAATTTGTTACAAAATAATAATGTTCCAATAATAACATCAGGGTTCGGAAAATAACTCATTGGCTGTGTGTGTCGGGCTACTGAATACGCTGCTCGGCAGACAAACTAATCTACTGCAGCACTTCATCGGGACTTTTGATGCGACTGCAAAGGTGGTTAGACAGACAAGTACTGCCTTTGTTCCATAGCCGCAGGAGGACTAAATGGAATGAGCGATGGTACCGCAAAGACCCTCTGAGAGCCTTCCCTCATTTCCTGAGCACAGGTATTTGACCAGAACTAAAGAGGCTTCTGGAGCCAAGATGAGAAGCTTGTTAGAATAAGAAACTCTAGTGGCACGGCTCATTATCAGCTTCTTTTGCGGCTCACTCGCTCGCTCTCGCCGTAAATCCCTCGCTGCTTTGCTCTCGCCCTGTCAGGTGGTGACATGTCAATACCACTCTGAGGGTTGACTCTCTAGAGTGAATACCAGAGCCTTTTTTTTTTTTTTAATTTTTATTCTTGGGCTATTGTCAAACTATTTTCTGGTAGCTAAGATTTTCCGATTGTCTTCTGATTATAACAAAAATACAGCAATCTGACAATCAGATTGAATGTTGCTTAAAACAGTGCTGTACACTTAAGGGTTTTATGTCACCAATCATTTGCTCTTGGAATGGATATTACCGTAATTTCTCATGTATAATGCGCATTTTTTTCCCCCAAAAAATGGTCAAAGGTCAGTGGTGTGTATTATACTTAGGTATAGGGGGAAAATGGGGGAGGGGGGGGGGGGGGGGGGGGGGGGAAATTCCCATTTTTTAAATGTATGGCGCCATCTAGAGGTTATGAAAACGCTGTACACTTTCATTCCAAAATGCCACCACCCCCGAGAGGTTATGAGAAAGGTGTACACGTTCATTCTCATATGCCACTGCCACCTAGTGGTTATAAAAAAAGGTGTAGCCTACACTTTCATTCGAATATGACTGCATATATGTACAGTTGTGCTCATAAGTTTACATACCCTGGCAGAATTTGTGAAATAGTGTTTTGTTTTTTAATATGACTGATGACTAAACAACCATCATCATTAATTGCTTTATGTTTTGTTTAATGATAATGCTTTTCTGAAAAGCTTGACCGTTTAATTTGAATCCCATTAAAATAAAATTAAACATGTTTCGCCTGGCCTTTCATGTTTTCTTTCAAGAATTGTACACATCTTACAAATTCTGCTTGGGTAATCAAACATATGAGCACAACTGTGTGTTTTCTCATTTACTAAATAAAAGTAGGGCTGTGGACTTTCAAAATAAGAGCAATTAAATAAAAATAAACTATTACATATTCAAATAAAGTGCTTCACTTCAGAATAATTATTTGAAAAAAAACTAACAACATACAGATAATAGTACAACCCGAATTCCAATTAAATTGGGACATTGTGTTAAACATCCCAACAGTGAAATACGGGTGTGGCAGTATTGTGTTATGATTCAGGAGGGACTGGTGCACTTCACAAAATGGGTGGTATCGTGAGGAAAGAACAATATGTCGAAATACTGAACCAACATCTTAAAACATCAGCCCTGACGTTAAAGCTTTGGTGCAAATGGGTCTGCAAAAATGGTTAATGACACAAAGCATACTGTCAAACTTGTTACACAGTGGCTTAAGGTTAACAAAATCAATGTTTTGGAGTGGCCATTGCAAAGACCTGATCTCAGTCCTATTGAAAATTTAGTGTCAGATCTGAATAGGCACGTGCAAGCAAAGTTGCCAGCAGCTTGGTTCAGTTACACCAGTTCTATCAGAAGGAATGGGTCAAAATTCCTGCCAATTATTGTAAGAACCTTGTGGAAGGATAGCAAAAACATTTGACCCTAGTCATGCAGTTTAAAGACAATGGTACAAAATACCTGTAGTGATCAATGAAATGTATGTAAACTTCAGATTTTTAAAGAAAGTAATACAACCCCAATTCCAATGAAGTTGGGATGTTATGTTAAACATAAATAAAAACAGAATACAATGATTTGCAAATCATGTTCAACCTATATTTAATTGAATACACTACAAAGACAAGATATGTCACGTTCAAACTGATAAACTATTGTTTTTAGCAAATAATCTTTAACTTGGAATTTTATGGCTGCAACACGTTCCAAAAAAGCTGGGACAGGTAGCAAAAAAGACTGAGAAAGTTGAGGAATGCTCATGAAACAAGTGTTTGGAACATCCCACAGGTGAACAGGCTAATTGGGAACAGTGCCATGGTTGAGTATAAAAGGAGCTTCCCTGAATTGCTCAGTGATTCACAAGCAAAGATGGGGCGAGGTTCACTTCTTTGTGAACAAGTGTGTGAGGAAACAGTCGAACAGTTTAAGGACAATCTTCCTCAACATACAACTGCAAGGAATTTAGGGATTTCATCATCTACGGTCCAGAATATCATCAAAAGGTTCAGAGAATCTGGAGAAATCACTGCATGTAAGCGGCAAGGCCGAAAACCAACATTGAATGCCCGTGACTTGAAACTCTACCATGCAAAGCAAAAGCCATTTATCAACAACACCCAGAAACGCCGCCGGCTTCTCTGGGCCCGAGCTCATCTAATATGGACTGATGCAAAGTGGAAAAGTATTCTGTGGTCCGACGAGTCCACATTTCAAACTGTTTTCGGAAATTGTGGACGTCGTGTCCTCCGGCCCAAAGAGGAAAAGAACCATCCGGACTGTTATGGACGCAAAGTTCAAAAGCCAGCATCTGTGATGGTATGGGGCTGTGTTAGTGCCAATGGCATGGGTAACTTACACATCTGTGAAGGCACCATTAATGCTGAAAGGTACATACAGGTTTGGGAGAAACATGCTGCCATCCAAGCAACATCTTTTTCATGGACGCCCCTGCTTATTTCAGCAAAGCAATGCCAAACCACATTCTGCACGTGTTACAACAGCGTGGCTTTGTAGTAAAAGAGTGCGGGTACTAGACTAGCTTGCCTGCAGTCCAGACCTGGCTCCCATTGAAAATGTGTGGCGCATTATGAAGCGTAAAATACCACAACGGCTGTTGAACAGCTGAAGCTGTACATCAAGTAAGAATGGGAAAGAATTCCACCTCCAAAGCTTCAACAATTAGTGTCCTCAGTTCCCAAACGTTTATTGAATGTTGTTAAAAGTAAAGGTGATGTAACACAGTGGTAAACATGACGCTGTCCCAGCTTTTTTGGAACGTCTTGCAGCCATAAAATTCTAACTTAATGATTATTTGCTAAAAACAATAAAGTTTATCAGTTTGAAAATTAAATATCTTGTCTTTGTATTGTATTCAATTAAATATAGGTCGAACATGATTTGCAAATCATTGTATTCTGTTTTTATTTATGTTTAACAACGTCCCAACTTCATTGGAATGTGTGCAATTTAATATTAAGAAACTACATTGTATAAATGTTTGGTCTTAACACATCTTTGATCTTTGCAGACATCTTTTTAAAAGTAATGATGAATTAATCAACTGATTCATTTACAATGAAGGACTCTGTTTTCATCTGCTCTGTGAAAGAAAGCCATTTTGTGGTCCTGTACACTTTCTGGGACATTGCACTGCAGATTTGCTGTTAATGAAATTGCTGTGTCTAATAACGTGAGGTCCAAACAGTGGTTCTATATGCAAATGAGTAATAAGGAAGCGGC
Organism: Phyllopteryx taeniolatus; assembly: GCF_024500385.1. Taxonomy (NCBI): domain Eukaryota; kingdom Metazoa; phylum Chordata; class Actinopteri; order Syngnathiformes; family Syngnathidae; genus Phyllopteryx; species Phyllopteryx taeniolatus. The sequence goes on from NC_084520.1 coordinate 6,806,266, forward strand.
TCTGTCCATTCACAGCTTAAAACAGGTGGAACTGAGGAACGTGCATACAGGTAGAAGGTCATGATGACACACAGAATAGAGCACTAGTTCAACTGGTGAAGTCTTGTCAATAAAACTAGTAGCAATAATAATAATAATAATAACTAATGCTCCTGTTTAGCTGTGAATCTTAATAGTATGGCGCAAGAGTAGCTTTGTCTAGGCTTTTTGTACTTTTGATCCAAAGGGTTCCTAAGGAAAAAGCATCCAAATACTATATAAGCGGATCATTATCAGTCCACAGCTCAAAATATGTATATCTAACTCCCAGCAGTGCACCAAAATGAAGGGGAAAAAAATCTCAACAATGAAGCAGAGACAACTCACTCAAAACAGATTACTGCCACATGTTCAAACAATAAATCACCAACTTGACAGAAGAACTATGACTGTGGTGTGAAGATGCTCTAAACAGGCACTCAAACAGAAATGTACAGTATTATTAAGAAGAATGCTGAAGCACAAAATACAAAGTACTGGGGGTCTTCCATTTACATACAGTATGTGGGTTTGTAATTATTTTTGTTGTTGTCACCTTTTCAATTGATTATTTCATATTCATTCTTTAGAAGTGTTTTTCAAATAAATATTTACTGTAATTATGACTTTACTACTGCATTAGCATAGGTTAGTGATAGAGACTATGTCAGTGGCATAGGAACGGAAATCCACCGTAATCCAAAGACCCCTTATGTGTGGATGATATTTTCCTGAATGTCACTTCTTTATTGGTTTATTCACCATGACTTTGTCATGGACTTGTAGTTTTGCAATCCTTCCGCTTTTAATCTGTCGCATTCATAGAAGAGTGGCTCGACAGGCGTTCAAAACCTTCCTATTTTTGCATATTTGTCTTGCCGCCTCAATTGCAACAACAACTCAAATTTTACATCAATGAGAAAACATAAAAATAACACAGTTGCTGGTGTGGTCCCAGAAAATTGGTTAGCTTGAGTGTGGTATTTTTTTATTTTTTGGTATTATTTAAAAATAATATATAGTCGTATGCACGTGTATGAAAGAACCAGGACACTAACAACTGGAAATAAAAACTCTCTCTGTCTGGGGATTTATGGCCCTGTCAGGGTCACCCAGGTCAAACGGGTCCAAGAAGAGGGACTAGACAAAGCATGACTTGGAACCTCTCTCTGATGAACACAGTTAATTGGAAGACATTTTCCTTCGCCAGGGTGTGGGTACATATAGACAACCAACCACTCAGAATCACATTCACACCGGGACACTTTTGTTTAGTCTTCAATTACTCTAACAAGCATGTTTTTGGAATGTGGGAGAAAGTCAGAGTACCCTGGGAAAAAAAAACACGCAAACACAGGAAGAACATGCAAACAACCCAATCTGTGATTTGAACCTCCAAACTTCACAACCGTGAGACAGCTAACCAATTACATGCCGGCCTCTGCCTATTGTAAAGTAATGCACCACATATATTCTTGTCAATGTCAGGCATTCAATAATCAGATGTGCCAAGAGTACTCGGACTTCAGTAGAGATACCAGTGCAAGACAAAAAAAAAAAAAAAGGCTGGTAGTAGTATTGATTCAATTTCTGTCATTAAAGTGAAATGGATTTAGGTATAAAAGTAGAAAGTAAAAATACATTACAGGGTGGAAAAAGTAAGAGAACCCTTAGATCTAATAACTGGTTGGTTCTCTTTTGGCAGCCTTTAGCATCAACCCAACATTTGCTGTAGTTGCAGATCAGACTTGCACAACGATCAGGATGAATTCTGGCCCATTCCTTGTTGTAAAACTGTTGCACTTCAGCAAAGTTCCTGGGATGTCTGCTGTGAATAGCTCTCTTTAGGTCATGCCGCAGCATCTCAATCGGGTTGAAATTAGGACTGACTGGAAATCCTTCAAACATCCTCCATTAGATTTTAACACTATTGCGAAGTTTTTATTCTAATAGCACTTCTCCATGATCCAGGGTTATGCACAAAGATAGTTTCCAAATCAAATCAGGAGTCTCCTACTTTTACCTGTAGAACCAGACAAAATATCTGCAAGCATGAAAAGACAAACCAAATGACAGCGACAGATGCTCCAACAATTTCATTATCCTTGTGAGGGACAGCACGTAGCTCAGCTCTCGCGGGCAAGGATCAGCACTTTGCCTCTGACTCTCTAGCAAACCACCTCAAGTGCCACCGTGTGTCATTGCAACCAAACGTGTTTGACTACAACAAATGCCAGTCTAACAAGCTCGCCCTCTGTCCCCGACATCCTCTACCTGGCAAACACGGGAATGTTTAATGCTCTGTCCGCCGCCCCGCATGCTAAGGGAAGTGTTATCATCGGTGTGGGCAGTCATGCAGGAAATGAACAACATGCCCGGACCCTGACAAGGCACCGCTAGCCAACATTGGCTGGAAGGCCGGCAGGATGGTAAGCTGAGAGCAGATGTAATCACTCAGGAGATAAGGATGCAAGGCAGACGAGGAAAAGAAGAGTGTCGTGTCATCCTGCATCTGCGATTTAATAACACCATGTTCTTCCACAACACACTTGAGTGTGCATGTAAAACTTGCATGGCAGCAATGTGGAGAGTTTAAACCCGCGGTTACTTTGAGTGTCAGGTACAGTAATGGCCCGGAGGTGTGTGTATCTGTGAGAGTGTGTTAGTGTGTGTGCATTGGAAACTTTCAAATAATAGCTCGAGGCAACATAGAAGATGAATCTCTCATCTCTCAATACCAGGGCTTCCCCTCCACCTCTCATTAAATTTGTAGCCCTTCTCTCGACTTAATTTGTAATTCTCACCGATCCATTGAAAAACTTCGAGAGAAGTGGAATCGCTCAAACATTAACTTGAATGGCACTCAGTAGAGCACACATCTCCAACAAGGCTCAACAGTCCTAAACATGCCTGCAATTGTATAATATAGTATTGGGGGACTATTCCACGCCACTGCAGTAATTGGTGGTAAATTCATTTTAAAAATGGGTGCCACCTGTCTCACACAGCAAGATTCTTGACAGCAGCGGCCTCTACTGGATCAGGTGAGTCATTGTCCTAATACACATTGACTGTATCATGGAAAAGTCAAGGTAAATTCCTTAACCTGTTACTTTTTGTAGATCGACACACAAGCTTAATGGGTTTTTCCAATTGGCTGTGGTTTTTGCACAATATTGCTCAGTGCAATACAAAGTAACTAAGCAACAAACTGCATTAACAAACACACGTGTTCCATGTTTTGCTTGATTGCACGTCCTTATCATCAATAATATCTCAGTAGTGTGAACAATCTATGTCTCCCTTAAGCAGGGTACACACATACCGATTTTTATCTTACCCGATATTTTAAATGTGACAGACAAAATATAACGAGGAGAAAATCATCAATTGTGTGTGACCAGGATGCCACCGGAAGCTCGCACTGTTGCCAGAAGACAAATAGAGGAGCAACTGGTTGTGTTGAGTGCTTGTATAACATGTCCCCCAAACCATTCACCACAATACAAATGACAAGAGCAGCTTGTAACCACAATGTCGTGATCAGATAAGCTAATAGTCGTCGACCTCGTTTCTTCTATTTCTTCTTCTTGTGTTCGTCCTTGTTTGATTTGAATGGCAGTTGGCAACCAGCATGCAGGTGCATTCCCGCCACCTACCAAACTGGAGTGTAGATCAGTAGATACACTTGATCAAAGCCCCAAGAAGATTCTAAATATTAAATGCAGGTTTATTTTCTCTTATTACTGACATCAGTTTGTACAGATTTTAACTTCTAATGATTCGTATTATTTACTTACCGTGCTCCCACATTTAGTAACTCCCTCATACATCTTTATCTTCGGTTTTCATTTTTGTTTGTGGTGGTGAAGTTTTTATGACCTCTACCATGACAATATAAACTCTTTTTTTTTAATCCACAATCAGAATGTCTGTCTTGAATGTTTTTGCATCCCTTACCTTCTCATATGCGTTAGTTGGTTTGTAATTTACTTGTTCCATTTGCCCGTTGACTTTCTTGACAGCTTCAGCAATTGTTGTACCCTCAAACATTTGAATCTGCTGCACCACCTCCACCTGGCCTCACAGTTAGGGTCCTTTCCACAGTTACAGCATTTTAGTGTAGCCCCTTCTGTACATTTCCCATATTCATGTTCCCCAGCTGTAAAACAGCATCACATATACCCTATATACTGTACATCCATGTTTGCAGGCTTTCCTCGTAAAAGTTTATCATAACGGGCAAGCTATCAATTTTCTCTCTGTCCCATGTGTTTTTTTAAGCGCCTAACCTCAATCACCCATGACCACCTCACATTTGTCACATTCGTGGGTATCCTATTCCGAGATGACTTCACAGACGTCGTTTTGGTATCAATGGCTAACCCCTTCCACTCGTTTCCCATCCATTCTGGTCAGATTTGCAATTTGTTGTTGTGTATGCTTCCTTACAGATAATCAACAACTTCCCAAGATTTGGTTAGTTGAATGAAGTGCCACACAACCAAACAAAGCACCTTCTTGAGTTAATTTCACTATTGCTTTGTATTATTAGGGCTGCACGATATTGGAAAAAAATTACACTGCGATTTTTATTTTTATTTTTAAACCTGCAATATATATTGTGATGTGAAATAATACAGGATCAGTGTTGGGAAAGTTTTCTACACGAACTAGTTGAAAGTTTACTTCCTGGTCCAAAAATGAACCCGTTTATAGTTTTGTTTCTTCAATATGTTGCTGATGGGCTATTATCATCAAAATACTGGCATTTCATTTCCCCTTTGTTGCCAGCCATTCAGTCCACACTAACAGCCAGCTGCAGCTTTCGCCCTACAATCTCAAAAATTTAAAACTTTTTTAAAATTAGGAATTAAAACAAAAACAGCCCAAAAAAAAAAACAAAAAAAAAACACAGTATTACAATAACAATGGTGAAAGGACTGATAACTTTGCATTCCTTGCACCTCTGGCTGAAAAAAAAAGGATCTACTCTTATATTACAAAACAAAATAAATTACATATACGCTCTCATTTACGCAGTGTCCCTGAATGCACCTAGTGTCATTTTTGAAGAGCAAAGTAGGAAATGCAGCCGGCATATTCTTTTTATTAGCATGTCCATACAGGTCCCTCTGCTGGTAATGTTTTATATTACAATTGATTCACTGTATATTCCAGAACACCAACATCGCAGCAGACCCTGCGATGTGACTACTGCACACACGTCCATCGCAATGACAATGCTCAAACAAAATATCGTGCAGCCCTACTTTGAATACATCGTTTTTCTCATTATCCGATTCCTCCGAATAAGTAGACGCTTGCTGTTTTTTGTGTTTTTATGCTTATGTGTGTCTTAGTATCTTACTGTAGCCTAGCTTTCATCTCTCACACCATCTACTGTACTTCTAAATCACGTCCTGTTGCATTACCTCTGATATTTACGGTCTATTCAATCCAGCTGTTGCTAATCTGCCTCGACACAAGGCTCTTGCCTCCCTCTTCCTCCCATTTCTTCTTTTACTACTAAGCTTATTTCTTTGTATTTTCCGGACTGTCTGGACACTCTGTGGCATCACGCAGCCCCTCACAGGTCACTCTTGGTACTATGACAGACATCTGGTTTCGGGCAAGAGACTTGTAGATTTTGACGAAGATATATTGTTATGTTTGTGTTGTGCTTTTGTTGGTCATCTCGAGGACACCAGATAGATTTTTTTCCCTCATTGTGTGTCTCTCACATTTAAAACACTGTTAAAAATCTGTATGTGTGTATCTTGCTTTAGATTGCTTAATGTCATAGCCTATACTGCTCATATTTCTCATACATTTCAGTCTCAGCAAGAAACTAAGGCAACTATGGTATATGACACCACTAATTTTTGCAGTGTAGCCACTCTGCGTTCCCCGCTTCACCACACACTAAATTTGCAGACGTTATGGCCGTCAAGAGAGTTCAAGCAAAGCAGGATGATTAAACCATTTATTAACATGTATCCACCGAGCTGATGACATGTGTCACATACCCACTGTTGTGTCCACAAAAAATACACACACACTACAACAACCACAGAAACAAAATTACTGAAGTGCTGACCACCTGCCCAAATGTTGACAATACAATGTCACCTTATAAATAGCCAGTAGGTCTGCTTCATTGATTCTCTGGGATTAAATGAACATCCCTCACACCTTTGAGTTGGTAAACAAGCCCAATCCGTTAGGTTGACACCTACTATTGGAGCTATAGGCGCGTGGACACAATTAAGCTCAAATCACAGAGAATGACTCATCATTTGCTCTTTTACACGCAGCCAACTGCGAATTAAAATAACATAAAGCACTTACACGTCAGCTGCAACAGTCTCATGCCGGCCAACTACCGCTTAGTGCCGTTTAATTTAGGACCTCCACACCCGTCCATGAGCACCTCACCTACACTCACACAAGAGACTAGTCTGCAAAATAACAATGAACCACAGAGACACACTTTTGCCCTGAAAAGATGCATGCCTACACACATTGTTCAATAATGACTCTCATCTTGCTACTGTGACCTGCTTTTCTACCACTGAGGCCCCTGAAGGCATGCCACCACCTCAGTTTAAAAGTAACAAATAAACACTTCCCCACATTGACAGCCTCCAAAAAGCAATTTAAAGGAATTAAGTTTTAATTAACATGCACAGACACCTTCACTTATTAATTTATATTCACAGAGGACCTCCCCCGTGAAAAAAAACAACAGAATTTACACGCACAAATACACAAGTGACACGTTAAAACAGGAAGCCTGACCTCGCCCGGGACCTACAAGGGCAAAGCTGAGCACGCAGAGGGTCAATAAATGTAGAGCTATGCGCGTAATGAATAAGTTACACACGCCTATTAGGACAGGCAGCAGTGATAAATGCCTCTCATTCACTCATTAGACCGTTGGCTGTCAGCAGGAGCAAAAGGGACCGAGGGCCAGAGAGGTAACCTCATTTGGTTTTTAACAGCCATGTAATCCATTTCCTTACTGGAGATGAATAAGCTCCTGTCCACGGACGGTTTATTTATGGTCAAATTAAACACGGACGCTGTGACAGCCAAAGCAAAGGGTGGCCTCAGTACATATTTAGTCCTAATGGGAACAACAGGAGTGAGCTGGACAAAAAAAAAAAATAAATTTAAAAAATTTAAAAAAAATTTAAAAAAACTTGAGGAAATATTTATTTAACTACAAAACATTTTTGCTCCTGTGGATAAATTCCACTTTCTACTGACTTACACATGCTATACTGGCATAGGTCGGACATGCATACACATGTACACGTTGACCCTTTGGATATGCACACTGATGGAAAGATGTCAGAGCACTGGGTTTTTATACGAAGAAAATTGGTTATTATTTGCACAGACAACATAAATCATTAAAAATGTCCCTCAAATAACATGTTAACCATCTAGCAGGCAAAATCGCTTAGATTCTTTGCAGGATACAAATTGTATAGTTCAAGGACACAGCGCCGAATGAAAAGCCGCAATGTCACAGTGGACAAGACTATCCAAACTTTGTGACAACGCTGAGGTAACCTTGCACTAGTCTGAAAAGAGGGAATTAGGAGCCCTTGACCACTCATTGATCGCCTGTAGTTTCTCCTGAGAGCCACGTTATCATTGAACAGGTTATTAACTCTAGAACCTTTGCCTGGAGTTGGCAGTCCAATCTTTTTAATCTACACCACTGGAGGCCGATTTAAAGCAGGCAGCTTAAAACAATCCACCATTTTAGGCTGCAAAAGACCCGTTTTCCCCGATGCAAGGACTATCTCCATGGAGAATCGATCTCTTGGGTAAATCATTCATTCAAACAGCAAACAGTCAACCAAGAGGCCATTACAGCTCCTCTGGGAGAACAATTTTTTATTTAATTTTTTAAACCAATCAATGCTCTTAATTCTGATCTTGACCGTCAATGATTACACTCTTGGATTTCAGACAGCAGTGTCCCATTTCAAGTCAACCTGTCTTCATTCTTTCTTATACGACCTCACTCTGAGTCAAGAGAATGCACCAGAGGGTGAGACAAAAGCTAACAGATGTCAACCAGAAAAGAATCAAAGTTCAAAGTTCAACATGTGAGGAGAGAAGCTCAAATTTAGATCGCAGAAACCTATTTAATTTTTTGGAGAGCCACTCAGAGAATAATCACAGTAGAGGAAGTTCTTACTCTTCTCAATTTACGGCCAAGTGCTTTTCATACAAATATTTACTTTAATTATGACTTTACTGCATTACCGTAGGTTAGTGATGTTCTGACTGAAGTACAAATTCCGGTTAGGCAACAGCAATGGAATGGTCATAAAGTGAGGGTACCCTGTTCACTAAAATTCAGTTCAAATCCGGATACCTGGCCATGACAAACAAAAGAAAAAAAAAGAAACTCCTCTGGTGTTTGATTGGGCTATTCCATACAAACTCATTCAAGGAGGTCATTATGGACCTTGTTTGGTGCCCTGGGGCACAATCATGCTGCCTTCTGCAAGTTGTCCTCACAAAGTTGGAAGCATAGATTTGCCCAAAAAAACCGTCTTGGTGTGCGCTCAAGAATTAAGTTTCTGCCCAACGCATGATTGCTTTGTTTTTCTCAGTATGCGTAAATGTGGTGACTAACTTGTGATACATTATGCAAAAACCGCAATAGCCAATTGCTCAGCTTCAGGTCTCTGCCTAATTGTCTATCGTTCTGTTTCACGTCAGAACCACGGAGTCCGTGGCTCAGCAGAACTCGGTGATGACCACACACATACCGGTTATGATTTAGGATTATAACTATTGGACAGGTTTAACATTTACAATTGTCAGCCCCAAACATTTTCCGAGCAGCAGGGAAAAAAAAATACTCATTAACACACTCCACACCACAGCATAACCCTTCAGGATAATCGTTCGGAGACATCTGAGAATCGGGCCTTTGCTCACGGAGCGAAATCGATTGTCGATATGTAGGTAGGGAGGGGTATTTGACTAAATTTCCAAAATTAACTGTGTCTGCGTGGATGTACGGTAGCGCAACTTTCTAGTTAATGTTGATCTTCAGACTGTACACTAGTTGAGACTGAATAAACTGTGCCTCTGCTGATTGCAGCCAATCAGTGCACACTAGTCTGCTTCAATTGCTCCACAACACAATTATTCAAAACAATCAAGGCCTCACAATGTACAAAATTCTTAAAGATCTATTAAATAAGTCTGAGAATGCTACTTGTCCACATAACATTATTCCATTGTTCTTTACTTTCTTCTTTTATTTATTCACTGCATATTTTAGTCTTGTTTCGTACGGTTTTTATCCTATTTTTGAAAACACAAAACTTGAACTTAAATTCACTTTTACTTTTGATTTTCCATCAATACTAAGTTGTTTGACAGAACAGCATCAAATCTTCACAGAACAAAGTGCGATCTAAACACTAAATGGGAAGCGAACGATAATCTTACAGCCTTACAGTAAACCAAACCACAACCATACAACCTTCTCCGTTCAACTGCACATCCACTGGGGTTTGACTCATGAATATGTATGCATCAAGACACACAAATACACGTCTTTTTAAATCATGACACGTGATTTTTGTGCCAATGTGCCACGTACGGTACACAAAAGCATGCAGAGTGCATTCATGCATGAACTTCCACTCAAATCTCGTAATCCGTATTTCCTATGAACATACAGTACACGCAGTACCTCAGAGACACTGTTCCCTTGTACATAAGGGAGAGAAGAAAAGGGAAATCCTGCGGTGCCATCCTGCAGGAAACAATTAATTATCAGTCCATCACAGCAGAGGTAAAGGAGAAACCTCTTTAGCGGGATGTCAGTAAAGACCAAGCATTTGAGAGAAAACGTCCACGGCGCTCTCATTAGAGAGGCTCTGATCACAAGGCAGCTTGCTGACAGCACATACAAAAACAGCCATTTGTCTATCAATTCATCTTTCTATTCACCCCCTCCTTCAATTCCTCCCCCCCCCACCTCATGCTTTCTCCTCTTACAACCAGCGGAACTGTGGTAGTCAACATCAAAAGTAGGAAAGAATGAGGCAGATCATTAGCGAGAGAAGACCGTGGCAATCATTTAGACGTCGCTGCGGAGGGGAAATTGCCACGCCTGTCGAGAGGGAACACGGAGGGAGGAAGGATGGAGTCAAAATAAGAGGAAGGTACAACTGATGCCCCAAACGAAGATGCCAGATCACAAAAGGCAAATCTGATTGGGTGATAACACGTGGGTTATCGTGTGTGTGATGAGGACGGATATCAACCTCTCGGCCTCCAATCAACACGTCCCTCTGATCCTCCCCACAGAGCCCACAGGTGTGGGTGTGCGAGGAGGCCTTGTTTGGGACCGTAATTGACAGGGAGCGAAGATGAAACGTGTAAGCGCAGTCATGTTTTAAACATGATGCCAATAACTGCACACACTACACAGGTTTCAACGCTTAACAAGTAGGGGTGTCATCGACCCCCAATGCCCTTCTTTGACTTATTGACATTATGATGCGAGAACAACACCCGTTTCCTAAAAAAAACTGAACATGATGTGCGGGCAGTCCTTTATTACAAGAAAGGGCAGACTTATCATTTGGCAAACACTGTCAATTGCCTGGGAACGCCAAAGGTGTCATCAAAACTGATTAATAAGGTTTTCTTCGATTTAAAGCATTTATTATTGTTTTAGTCTTAATTCACACAGTTTAAAAATGCATCAAAATTCTTATTTTATGATCATTTTGAGTGCTCCACCCCTCTCTTCTCATGCAATGGACTACTCCATATTCTTACTGTGCATGTGCAGACTTGAGTTAAGAAGAGAGCAGAAAAACAAACTTGCCGCACTGTTATAGGAAGTGGAGTGGAGAAAAGAAGAAGGTGAGCAGAAAAACAGTTTACAACAAAACTACAATGTGCGTAACCAACAACAACAAGAAGCCAGAAGCTCTTGCCAGTTGCAGTAGCACTGCTGTCAGTGACAACTGGGGAGCATGCAATATCTCTATTATTATTATTGGAATACAATAAAATACAAGAAAAAGAAAAAGCATGTATCTTCCTCTGCACGTCCATCATGTGTAATCAAAGTTCTTTTCACACGTTTTATCAGTTGGAAGTCAGTAAATTCAATTCTGAAAAAAGTACATTTGTTTGGTGAGCAATTACCGTGATGATTACATTTTTTACGGCAAGTTCTGAGCAAAACACTTGCTAGTCTTTGGCATAAAACAACCGTCAAACAAAAGAAAATAAAGAACTGACAACAATAAAGCTGCCATTCTGTCAGAATTAATAATAATAGTAACCAACCAACTGCATCAAGAGTCAAAAAACAAAAAACACAAACCATCTCTGTTGTGGTTATTGTTTTGATCCTAATAACAGTTTTGCATTGCTTTTTACACCCGTGAGTTTCTGCGGGACAAATAAACCCCTCCAGCATACACAGAAAACTGTTCTCCTTTTTAACCCCCAAAATGCAATTAGCCATTATTATGTCCCTCTGTAATCTGCCTAGTTCGTTTTATTTGCCTCTCAAACAACAGAAGCCTATCTCACTGGTATTTACACAGAGTGCTGCTTCTGTCCCCAACCCATCTGCGCCCTACAGCGGTGGCAAACAGAGTCAAAGTTATCGCCACCCCTCTCGCAAATAAAGAAATAAAGAAAGAAAGAAAGAGGCTCACGGTGGTGTTTGCCAAGGCCTCACACCGTTAAAGGAGAAGTTAGACACCAGAGTCCTTGAGAAATGCATCAGAACCGATATGGCCTCTGCAATGGACTCATGACACCTCTCTGCTTGAGAGCAAAATATGGACGAGCAACCTCTGTGCGCATGTGTGTGCGTTTTACCGTCATTGCCCTGGCTCCCCTCTCTCTTCAGCATCTGCACCGCCCCCACATACTTCTTCAACTGGACCTTCAGGACCTCATTCTCCCTGCACAAATAGACACACACAGATATCACATAACCAATAACGGCTAATAATAAAGAGGTTGTGGGTGCGGTATTGGGTGGTATGGAGGTTATTTATACGTTTTCCCTGCCTAATATTCTTACTGGAAATCCATTAGGGACTAGATCAGATTGGTTTCAGACTAGATTTGTAACATCAAGCTCACTGTGTGAAATGGTGTGTTTTCTGGGGAAAATATGCTGCCCTTGCCAGTTAAATTGAACAGCCTTTGTCTGGCTCCATTGCCACCCCCCTTTCCCTAATTCTTCACCGGTGATTTTTGGTGCCCCGCTTATCAGACCTCATTCCCCACCAACAAAGGGACCGCCTGCACAGAGACCTCTAGCATCCGCAGGAAAAGCTCTCTGTGGAGTCGTCCACACCGCCGTTATCAGACCCGCCGATGGCCCAGGCGTTGTTCCGGCCTGATTACATTATATCGAATACACGCTGCTCCACTCAATGTGTGCGTTCATGGGGAAACAGAGTCGGCCACTTACACAGATATTGGAATGTGTCTCATTTTACTGGATGAGTGTCAAGTGTGATATTAACACCAGCGGGCAGATGAATGTGTCTGTGCGAGCAGGCCTTGCTTGCGCTAGGGTTGCAAAATCCATTTAGAGCTTTTCCTTATTAATAAACCAGTCATGAACAAAAATGAAAAAAAATTGGCTTTTCAGCTCAAAACAGTGCGCGTCACTGTTTGTACAAACATTTGCTCTTAAGACTGATTTTTAAAGGGTAACGGCAATATTTAAATTTAAACAATTTATGATTTATCATCCAATCATACAGGTTTGCTTCAAAGCTTTAATGTATAGCGACAAGTCATCACTGGCATAACCTTTGACTGATGATTCAATACGCTGAATTTGTATAGTCTGTTGACCACTGAAAAATCCGCTATGATTGTCTCCCGAGTAGTCGAGCATAAGAACTAGGAGGAGATACCAAGAAGGCAGCAGTGAGACGTGCCGAGGGGGATTTCCTATTAAAACATGACATTTACATTTACAACATGTCAGCCCGCGTCAAACTTTAATAGGCAGCACACAATTTAAGATACTGCGCTGGGGTTCATTCCCATCAGCATTTTTTTGTTCTGTTTGATCCCTTAATCTTTTATTTACAGTAAATGTCCCCTTCCCTGAATAAATGACTATCTAGAGAAACAATACTAAACCGCTGCTGTCTCGCCATGGTTGTATTTTGTTGTTGGTATCAGTGGCCCGATAATGCACTCGTTTTGTTGAATTATTGATCCTTGAAATGCTGAAATGTTTTCTGCTGATGTAATGCGCTGGCTTGTTGTGTTATTCAAGACACAGCTTGAGCTGAAGTATGCACATAAATTCCAAATGTAGCTAGCAATAGAAATGCGGAATTATTGGTACTTAACTTTAAGAGTTAAGGATCAGGCCTAATTATGGTGATCTTCTTTTAATTGGTAACATTTGGTGAACAGAGCAGGCTAATAAAAATAAAATAAAATAAAAAGACCTAAAGGCGTAAAACACTCTCTTCCAAAAGGATTTTACATTAAATAACTAATTAACCTCAATAACCTTTATTTTTGCACCAGATTATGCATCGGCAACCCAAGTAGTATCTGATTTAAATGTGTTTTGTATTTTTTTTTATTGTATTATTTTTGTGACATGTAATTGTAAATTTGAAGATTATGGTGAGCTTGTAACATTCAAATGTTTTTTTGCTCAAAATAGGTGCTGATGTGAGACAACCGCCTGCATGTTACAGCCCCGATGTCCGTCCCAGTTGGAGGACTATTAGTGTGTGTGCTGCAACATAATAACTTTAGCTTAGCTGTGTGTCAGTGAAAGGTTTAGTTCTATATGGATGTCTTTAGGGTTAGGGTTTAGGTTAGTTGTATTTAGCTGTGGAGTGTAACATCGCTAAAAAGTGGTGGGATCTTTATTTCACAGCAACATAGTATAAGTTTGGATATTTATTTCCGACCTTTAAGCTGCTATGCTGTTGAACTGTTATACCAGAATGTGTCAGGACAGTATGTCTGACATTAATTAGTGGAACGGTGCCATTTTATCGATCGTTAATTCCTGTGTTCTGGCCAACACTCCAGCGTGAATACAGCCCCGCTTACCTGGACCAGAACTTGATAAAAAATATCTCCACTACAGGAGCAGTTCTTTCAACAAGCAATGGGTGACAAAACAGGTCATTTCTTATCACTGTTCCATTAATTTTGCAGAGGAGTGGATGTGAAACCTGCACACAGAGATAGCAATTGTCTGATTTTCTGTATTTAGAGTGCTCATAATTATTCAGAGCAGTGCATGTCTTTTGCTCAGGTTTCCATTGATACATTTACCACACATTAGCAGGCATTCACAGAAAAGATAAAAAGTCCTTATCCATCCATCCATCACTTTTTTACCGCTTATCCGAGGTCGGGTCACGGGGGCTGAGGAGTGTGATCCCCCTGCAGTTGGAACACACCCTCCGGTCCCATTTCTTAAAAAGGGGCATCCCTCACCGTTGGTTTCCACCAACGGGTTCGGGGATTGCCGCCACGACAGGCACCGACCACCTTACGGCCACAGCTCCGGTCGGCCGCCTCAGCAATGGAGGCGCGGAACATGGTCCACTCGGACACGATGTCCCCCGCCTCCCCCGGAACATGAGCAAAGTTCTGTTGGAGGTGGAAGTTTAAACTCCTTCTGACAGGGGATTCTGCCAGACGTTCCCAGCAGACCCTCACAATACGTTTGGGCCTGCCACGTCGGACCGGCATCTTCCCCCACCATCGGAGCCAACTCACCACCAGGTGGTGATCAGTTGACAGGTCCGCCCCTCTCTTCACCAGAGTGTCCATGACATGCGGCCGCAAGTCCGATGACACGACCACAAAGTCGATCATCGAACTGCGACCGAGGGTGTCCTGGTGCCAAGTGCACGTGTGGACACCCTTGTGCTTGAACATGGTGTTCGTTATGGACAGTCCGTGATGAGCACAGAAGTCCAATAACAGAACACCGCTCGGGTTCTGATCGGGGGGGCCGTTCCTCCCAATCGCGCCCTTCCAGGTCTCACTGTCATTGCCCACATGAGCATTGAAGTCCCCCAGCAGAACAATGGAGTCCCCAGCTGGAGCGCTCTTCAGCACCCTCTCCAAGGACTTCAAAAAGGGTGGGTACGCTGAACTCCTGTTTGGTGCATAGACACAAACAACAGTCAGGACCCTTCCCCCCACCGGAAGGCAGAGGTGAACCCCAACATACAGGCGCCGAGTCGGGGGGGCAATAAGTATACCCACACCTGCTCAGCGCCTTTCACCGTGCGCAACTCCAGAGTGGAAGAGAGTCCAACCCCTCTCGAGAAGACTGGTACCAGAGCCCAAGCCGTGTGTAGAGGAGAGTCCGACTATAGCTAGTCGGAACTTCTCGACCTCACACACCAGCTCGGGCTCCTTCCCTGCCAGAGAGGTGACATTCCACATCCCTAGAGCCAGCTTCTGTAGCCGGGGAACGGATCGCCAAGGTCCCCGCCTTCGGCCACCGCCCAGCTCACACTGCACCCGACCCCTATGGCCCCTCCCACAGGTGGTGAGCCCATGGGAAGCACAACCAGTCCATCACAGCAAAACCACCTCCATAACTCACAAGCATTATTCAGAACTAAGGGTAATAATAATAATGAAAAAAAATGTGAGTGCAATACTTGGCTGCAACAGCCTTGCCGCTGTTCATTCAGTCTCAACTAGTCTGTCGTCTAATGAAGAACATGACGTGAGCCAAGGCCGACATCCATGCAGACCTCCACTTTAGACCAGCAGCTCTAGGCAGCATTATTAGGATAGGCTGCTCAGTATGACGCTGGCATGGAAACCGGAATCTAGAACGTTGACAGAGATTCTCCTACCCATCATTTGCATCTTTACACATCAGGCTAGCAAAGTTATAAAGTCGATATCTCTGCATTATTCGTACTGTGTTTACATTTGCTGGACTGGCTGTACCTAGTGAGAATCCTAAAAGGGCAATATTTGAAATAAAACAAAAAATATATTTAAAAAAAGGAACGCTAATTTTTCAAAGTGTAAAACTATAGAAGTAAGCTGCAGCCAGAATGCTGTGTGGATTCTTCAGTGCCGAAATGCCAGACACTTATCTAAACCTCAAAGTCTCTCTCTAAGGGACTCCAAAGTTTTAAATGAGACTGTCGAAAAATTAAAGACTTGGAAACCACATCCCTTGGCTTGCTGTTATGGGACGAGCCACATCCTGCTTTCTCATCCGGGGAAATAGTTTGACCCAGAAATTCAGTAAGTCTGAACTTCTCAGTCTTGCGAGTACAACAGTAAGTTAAGTAAGAGACGAGATCAACAGAATTGGTGCCGGAGAAATCTGATTCAGCAAAGATGGGAAAGTTTGCATTTGAGAGCTACAGTACACTAGAAAAGTTATTACCCTTTTTGGGGGAGACAGGAGGAACATTGTGGAGAAAAAAAACAAACAGCGTGTATGAGAGTGGTACAAAAGTTTTTGGAGGAACTAAACAAAAGACTAATCAGGAAGGTGAAAGATCCGTGATTGTATCTGTAAAGAGCTCAAAAGAAAACTTCAACTACGTTCAGTAATTGCCAAAGTTGAGTAAAACCCCATAGGTAATTTTTTTTAAAATTTTTTTCATTTTGCATCCCCCCAAAACTTCTTTTATTATTTCCATACTCGTGAGTCATCTAAAAACACAATAAACACAGCAAATTGGCTGTTCTTTGTGTATGCTGTGCTTTTATTTGGAAGTAATAAAGGGGAGGTACAAAGATGCCTTCAGAGATGCATGTCACTGAATAATGCTCCAGAGTGCAATTTACTGCTTATTTCTTTGTAGGAAAAAATAGTCCAAGCATGTACTAGCCCACAGTGGCAGCATTATATATTGAGTATCTCAGAGTACGAGGAGGAAAATAGAGCAACATCCCAAAGAAGAAAAACTAAAAGGTAAAACACTCTACGTAACTACAACATAACGTCACTGTACGATTTCAGTTCAGAAAAAGGCACCTGCTCCCATTGCTTTTTAGTCTCTGTGTATGAGTGTGGGCACGTCCACCTGTTCAACCACCCCCTTCTCCCAGTGACGAAATACCACTTCCCGAACCCACTCAACTGGCTACATTCCCATATTCCTGCTGTTTCTGCCAACTGATGCTGTAAAAAGGTGATTTGTGCGTGTTTCTGTGTTTTTGTGTGTGTGTGTGTGCGCGTGTGTGTGTGCGTGGCAGAAAGGTTTAAGGGTTGAATACTCAGAACAGATTTTAAGGTGGGATCATTTTGGTTTGGGTGACATTTTCACATACAGTAACTGTTGGTTTATTTTTCAACTATATGAATATGCTGTGTAGAAATGCTACAACACTGATGTGAGGCAGACTCAAGCCGGATTTACACTGCAGGTCCAAGTTCCCAATTCCAATTTAAAGTCAATATCAGATTTGGTTTTTTTTGGTCTATTTACATGTACATTTTAAGTGACACACATTTATTTGGTAAGGCCTTTCAAATCTTAAAAGACTTGTTTAGCTGTGAAAAAAATAACATCTCAACATGGAACACTACACAAAAATATTCCGTTTTGCCGCCGATCTAGAAACAAGTCCTCCAAGATAGAAATCTTGCGTGATCAAACAAAAACGAACAACAACAAACACTTCCGTATGCAAAAAAACAGCAAAAAAACTGGTAGGAAATGTCTGTTTTTATTTTTTTGTATTGTTGGGCCCGACCCATTGCAGAGCCTATTATCGGGAGAAATTCACTCTCAGACCACAGGATGATCTTATAGGATAATATAAGATAGTCTAGTATTTGTTGTCTTTGGTCAAGAAGGGGCAAAATCGGGACAAAAATTGCCCGATTATCTTTATGTATGCCAAGCACCCAAATGTTTGGATCCATCATTCCTCATAATGAAAAATCAGGTACATTAATACTGTTAACAGAGTCGCAAACATCTCAGGATCAGCAAGATGATTTGCCAAAAATGACTCACTACTTGATGTTATTTTAACACCAGCTCAATGTTTTCACAACGTTACCACAGTCGTGTTGCTGAGGAGGACGAAAAGTAAATGTGTATTCCTTCTTAGTCATCAAAACTGCTAATTCTTACGTTTGTAAAAAGTCATCAAGCTCGCTGACTTTCTGTCACAACATTGACAGTGAGATGTCCAGGCATAAACCAGTTACATTTGATTTGCCTCCGCTGGAAGATTTCGTCACTGACTGAGCAGATGTGTGTTGATATAAACAAGGATGGTGATTGTTGAGTGTGCTTTTTGGTTTGTTGGGCTTCAAGAGTGTGGGCTGGCATGTTTCGATGCGTGAGCAAGGATCTTACATTTTCATGTTATATTTGGGCGCATGAGTGAGTAATAGTTCACCTATATCTCAAATCTCCTAAGTGTGAGTAACTTGCAATTTGAGCAGCATAGTCTACAGAAGCTCTGCTGAATTCCGTCTATGGCAACCGGCATGCTTTCTGCCACCCATATACAGTGGAACCACTAAATGTTATTGTCCCTGAGGTTGTATGACTTAGAAATCCACTTCAAATAATTTTAGTGTAGAAAGATGCCTCTACACACATAAAGGTGCATGATGTTACATAAGAACAGACTGGGTTTGACCTTTGAGGTTCCATTGTCTTTGGATAACTGCAAATAATTATGCTATTGAGAATATTTATGAGCCTGTTTTAAGAAGAATTTGCTTGTTTGTTTAGATTTTTTTGGGTTTGTTTTTTTACATTTTAATATCAAAATACATTTTATACATTTTTTAAAATCTAAAAATTGACTGGGCAGCACAGTGACCTCGTAGTTGGTACATCTGCATTACAGTTCTGTGTGGAGATGATTTATTCTCCCTGTGCTTGCGTGTTTAGTTTTTTTCTTGTGTGAATGGCATGTCCACATATCATAAAGCTTTCAAATGGCATTTACTCTTTCAAGGCGATGTCACATAGAATTTAAACTTGGGTCCTACGGAGAAACTAGTTCTCGCTGAGATTTTGGAAAGAGGAGCTTCAGGATACAAAGAATATGCATATTTCCATGATAGACCCAAGGTAAATATTCTTTGCTTTCACCTATGTAATTGTATTCATGCTGTTTCAGTCTTTCATGTTCCAATGTTTTTAAACGTTAGCTACAAAAAGAAGAAACCAAGCTAAGGTCTTAATCCTACATTAACACCCTTTGCAAGCGGAAAGAGTTAATTTTCTTTGTGCTTATAAAAAGAAAAAAACCCTCCACTGTAGTTCGTCTTGGTCTTGGAATCGATGGTGTTCATTTGCATTCAATTTTCACAGAGATAAATGACTGCACCTGGTGTCGGATGACACCAATCTGCATCTATGCCCGGCCAGGCCCCATGGGTGCATGGCGATTGATTGGCAACAAGCGAAACAGAAAACTAATAGATGGTTGGAGACTTTGGTTTAAGCTTTAGTTTTGATTATCATTCTTTTATTACTTAATTGCTAAATTATCTTGCAAGATTAGGTAAAACATCTGCTGACAAGAGCTGTCAAGATTTGGTGGAAACCTGGGGCACTGAACCGAAGGATCCAGCAGATGAGGTGTGCTTTGAAAAAAGCTTTTTGTTAGTAGTTGGCTCTGGAGATGGGCATAAAAACTGGTTGGTTGATTGGTGGACTGTAAGAGCTATGTTTGGTGGTATTGATTGTTGATTATTGGCATCTTGAAGCAATTGAGGAAAAACTGAGATCACTCGGCCGGTGAAACAATTATTTCAGCATTCATTTTCTCCATGGTGAGTCAATAAAATTTAGCCAAAAGCCCACTTCGTAATTAACACTACCACCACCCACAGGATTGTAGTTAAACAGCATCTGGCACCTCATGATTTTTCAGTCAGGGAAGTCTGACAGACACGTTTAGGACTGGTTTGATCGGCATTCGAGGAGGTTTTAATGTTGCTGTAAAAAATAGTCCCTTTCCAACAATTCACATACAATTCCAACTGTTGCTGTACTCAAAACCAAGATGAAGTCAGTCAAGTATTGATATATTTTTCAGGTAGCAATACACATTTAAAACATTTTAGCCTCTTTAGCAATGCTCTCCCTCTTTACCATTAGTGAAAGAGAATCACAGAAGATTGTGGTATACATGCAGTAGCAACCACTGCCAGTAGCCTCATTCCCTGAATGATACTGACAGCTTCCAGCCCCTATTCAGTGGCTAGCTGCTCCTTTGGTGGTATTTATAGCCACTATTGATCGAGACAGATTTGGCTGAGGAGGAAAAGCAGCACTTGAGATTTAGCCGCTGACGACAGAATAGGATTTGTGAGTCTGAGATGCACATTGCATTTCACAGTCACCTGCGGCTAGAGTGAGGCGGGCCGGAGGCCATCTCTACCTCGCCTGCTAGTTCCACTCCATTAAAATATGCCGTTCAAATGCAATAATCATTGCATATTTAAAAGCTGATGCACTTTCCTCTCAAAACTGCTGAGCTTGTGGTTTCAGCTGGCTCAAACATGGAACGTGGTACTGTAACGTACAGTCGTCAGACTTGACTTTACCATATTAAATTGGGGGATGATGTATTGCGAGAGAAAGCTAAACAAATGGACTGCCAATATTAAGCTGGACTGAGTGGTGCAAGTGTCACAATTTACGATTGTTTGTATATGTGTCATGGCAATGTAAAAATGCAGCCCTATGGGGGGCACAAGCCAGTGCAAACTGTAGGAAGGTCACAAGCCGGATAAATGCAGAGGGTTGCGTCAGGAAGGGCATCTGGCTTAAAACTTTGCCAAACAAATATGAGCGTTCCTCCAAAGAATTCCATACCGGATTGGTCGTGGCCCGGGTTAACAACGTCCGCCACCGGCGCCGTCAACCTGAAGGGCGGCGGTGGAAATTCAGCGACTGTGGATCGAAGTCGAAGAAGAGGTGGAAAACGGGTTCTTTGGCAGAAAGAAAAGAGGAAAGCACAGAGCCTAGAACTGAATGTGAGGACTTTGAATGTTGGAACTATGGCAGCAAAATCTTGGGAGTTGGTTGACATGATGATTAGGAGAAAGGTTGATAGTGTGACTGTCCAGGAGACTAAGTGGAAAGGCAGTAAGACTAGAAGTTTACGGGCAGGGTAAATTATTTTACCATAGTGTAGATGGGAAGAGAAATGGAGTCGGGGTTATTTTAAAAGAAGAGTTGGCAGATTGAGTGATGAGGCTAAAACTTGAAATTGAGGGTGTCATGTATAATGTGATTAGTGGCTATGCCCCACAGGTAAGATGTGACCTATAGGTGAAAGAGAAATTCTGGAAGGAGCTAGACAAAGTAGTTCTGAGCATCCCAGACAGAGAGAGAGTCATGATTGGTGCAGATTGTAATGGACATGTTGGTGAAGGAAATAGGGGTGATGAAGAAGTGATGGGTAAGTACGGCATCCAGGAAAGGAACTTGGAGGGACAGATGGTGGTAGACTTTGCAAAAAGGATGCAAATGGCTGTAGTGAACACTTTTTTCCAGAAGAGGCAGGTGGCAGACGATGTAATCTGAAGGAGGTTACCGACTGCAAGGTGGTGGTAGGGGAGAGTGTGGCTAGACAGCATAGGATGAGGATGGTGTTGTGTAAAATGACTCTGGTGGTGGGGAGGAAGATTAGGAAGACAAAGGCAGGACGAGTGTTGTGCACCTTTTGGGCAAGAGGTAAGACAGGCTCTCGGTGGACAGGAGGAGCTTCCAGAAGACTGGACCACTGCATCCAAGGTGATCAGAGAGGCAGGCAGGAGAGTACTTGGTGTATCTTCTGGCAGGAAAGGGGAGAAGGAGACTTGGTGGTGGAACCTCACAGTACAGGAAATCATACAAGGAAAAAGGTTAGCTAAGAAGAAGTGGGACACTGAGGAGAGGCGAAAAGGAATACATTGAGATGCGACATAGGGCAAAGGTAGAGGTGGCAAAGGCCAAACAAGGGTCATATGATCACATGTATGCCAGGTTGGACACTAAAGAAGGAGAAAAGGATCTATACAGGTTGGCCAGACAGAGGGATAGAGCTGAGAAGGATGTGCAGCAGGTGAGGGTGATTAAGGATAGAGATGGAAATATGTTGACTGGTGCTAGTATTGTGCTGTATAGATGGAAAGAATACTTCGAGCATTTGATGAATGAGGAAAATGAGAGAGAAAAGGCAAGTGTGGTGGACCAGGAAGTGGCAATGATTAGTAAGGGGGAAGTTGAGAAATATAGAGGAATAAAGTTGATGAGCCACACAATGAAGTTATGGGAAAGAGTAGTGGAGGCTAGACTCAGGACAGAAGTGAGTATTTGCGAGCAACAGTATCGTTTCATGCCTAGAAAGAGTACCACAGATGGAAAAGTACAGAGAAGATCAGAAGGAGCTACATTGTGTCTTTGTAGATCTAGAGAAAGCCTATGACAGAGTACCCAGAGAGGAACTGTGTTACTGCATGCGGAGGTCTGGAGTGGCAGAGAAGTATGTTAGAATAATACAGGACATGTAAAAGGGCAGCAGAACAGGTGTGTGGTGTGCTGTAGGTGTGACAGACAAACTTAAGGTGGAGGTGGGACTGCATCAGGGATCAGTCCTGAGCCCCTTCCTGTTTGCAGTGGTGACAGATAGGCTGGCAGATGAGGTTAGACTGGAATCCCTGTGGACCATGATGTTTGCAGATGACATTGTGATCTGCAGTGAAAGCAGGGAGCAAGTGGAGGAATAGTTAGAAAGATGGAGGCATGCACTGGAAAGCAGAGGAATGAAGATTAGCCGAAGTAAAACAGAATATTGTGCATGAATGAGAGGGGTGGTGCGGGAAGAGTGAGGCTACAGGGAGAAGAGATAGCAAGGGTGGAGGACTTTAAATACTTGGGGTCAACCGCCCGGTGCAATGGTGAATGTGGTCAGGAAGTGAAGAAACGGGTCCAAGCAGGTTGGAACGGGTGGAGGAAGGCGTCAGTTGTGTTATGTGACAGAAGAGTCTCTGCTAGGATGAAGGGCAAAGTTTATAAAACAGTGGTGAGGCCAGCCATGATGTGCGGATTAGAGACAGTGGCACTGAAGAGACAACAGGAAGCAGAGCTGGAGGTGGTGAAAATGAAGATGTTGAAGTTCGTGCTCAGAGTGACCAGGTTGGATAAAATTAGAAATTAGCTCATCAGAGGGACAGCCAAGGTTCGATGTTTTGGAGACAAAGTTAGAGAGAGCAGACTTCGATGGTTTGGACACATCCAGAGGAGAGAGAGTGAGTATATTGGTAGAAGGATGATGAGGATGGAGCTGACAGGCAAGAGAGCTCGAGGAAGACCAAAGAGAAGGTTGATGGATGTCGTGAGGGAAGACATGAGAGCAGTTGGTGTTCGAGAGGAGGATGCAGGAGATAGGCTTACATGGAAAAGGATGACGCGCGGTGGCGACCCCTAATGGGACAAGGCGAAAAGAAAAGAAGAAGAGTGTCATGGCAACGTAAAGAAAAAAACTGCATCTTTAGATCGTTATCAGCCTCATCCAAATGTGTATAAAAATCACATCAGATATCTGCCAATGGGAATGTAGCATAAATGTACAAATATAAAGTAAACACCCGCTCTTTGTGGGATAAGTTTACAGGCAATAGGCGATTAACGCCCCCCCCCCAAAAAATATTTTTAACTGTCTATTTTTAAACTAATGTGAAAGCATATATGGTACATTAGTGTTGATGCTTCAACAAGTAAATAATTGCCGCTACCAGCCGCTGTTTTACTGCGACGTTTAATGTAAATTAAACCTGCAATGTAAATGTAGCCTAAGACTACATTAAGATCTCACCTCAATTGAGGTATGACCTACAATTTTCATGAAGGACAAGCATGATTACATGGACAGTGCTTCCCCACTGTTGAGGGACAAGCGCAAGAAGAAAGCAATGGGGACATAAAGTTCAGAATTTTGAACGTGAAGCAGTCTCCTGCATCCCTTCGAAATAGCAGTTTCTGATGAATGTTTTAGATCGCGAGGTAACAGCGGGACCCTGGGTCGAGGGTTAACAGCAAGAGGTTGGCAAGCGCACAGAACCGATTACTATCTCAGGGCTAGATTTGTGCATCATACTGACTGACTGCCTTCTTGCAGGAAAATAATTTTGCCGTTACAGCCAAAGGTGGAAAGTGTAGAACTACCATGAAAGGTTAGCTGGCAAACAAAAAATGGTGATGAAGAATAAGTCAAAAATAGATGAACAAAGAATGAGCATGTTAATATGATGCTGATCTTGGTATTCTACCACACGTTCAGCTAGCAGTTAAGTGAGTACTACATTATTCTTTCTTTACTCACTGCTATTTGCATTTTAGTTTGAAGAGGGGCAAGGAGTTAGAACACAGGACAAGAGACGATCCTTGTTATTTTGATTGACGAAACCTGCTTTGGAAACTAGACAATGAAAGTTTTAAGCTAATCACTAACAATAAAAAGCATCACTAAAACAAATCTGACTGACTGCGCGCACGTGTGTAATTCAACATTACAATGTGAATTGTTCTGGCGTCAGTTTTTAAAACAAATAAAAATAATACAAATGTAAATACAGTGCTTTTATTATCATTATGAACTTTTCTACAGTAAAAAGACAAAACCAGCAGACTGTCGGTGGTGGTGTGATTTTATATTGTTATTATGTGTCGAAGAAATTAAGTTTATTTTTTCTTCAGTTACTGTTATCCTGATACTATTATTGGCAAAATATTTTGATAATATAAAACTCTGTCCGATTTCCACCTATATTGTGGAGCGCAATTTTAGCCTTCCAATGGGATCACTTTCACATCGTCTCAAACTCCTTCTATTGACTGTAGCCATGTTACTGAAGGTCGGAGCATCTTATCCAGTGGAGAAGTTCGACAACCGAGCTACCCCATGTGGCAACAAATCGATGACCTCACGAAGTTAAGACAAAGCAACTGGGTTTGGACCACCGTATGATCATAGACAACAGCAGGGAGCAGATATACTGAGCAAAAGCTTATTGAAACAAAAGTGTAATGTATAAGCACCGCACATGGCGTGAACATTGAGATCAAAGCATCAAGATACAAAAGGAACCAACATTTGCGGCCTGATTTGCTTAACGGTGAACACTCTGACATCAATCAATTCTCGTTGACTTATTGGAGTCCACCGAGTGAAAACAGACATGCTGAGACTATCTTTGGACAACCCGAGGCTGACTAATGGAAAACCTGAAGACTTGTAGCCCAGACGCAAATAATCGTAGATTGACGGATTACACAACTAGGTGGTCACGTCTAAAAATATGTGTGTGTGTGTGACGTTAGACAGGGAAACCTAATTAATAGTTGCACTTTTCTTTTTTTACTGTGTGGAGATTGTGATTTAGTCTATGTCAACGATCCATCAAAGGTATGTATGCAACACAGCATAGGAAGCAACAAAACAGTTTAATCAAAGCCAGTTTTAATCAAAGCCATCTTGTTACACAACATGCAAACTTCACACAGGAAGGCCGGACCCGAGGTTCGAACCCCCAAACTCAGAACTGTGAGGCAGATGTGCTAACCACTCAGTCACGCCTCCCTAATTTGTAGATTTTCTACTCTAATATACCTGTAAATGGGATGGAAAAAAAAAATCCCTCCAAAGCTTCAAGATATAGCGACTGGACAGCAAAATCTTGATATGGGCATCTCTGACAAATTTAGGTTTGAGGCCTATTTAAAAATCATGAGGTATGAATCTTAAAAGAGCGGAAGAGGAAAAGTACATGGGTCTTTTGTAGATAGGTAGCTCTGAGCTTTGGCTTCTTCAGCTGATGCAACATTCAGCGAGTGATTCACTTGCTTTAAATCACTGGCACTGTGTTTGAAATGCAGAGGAAAGGCCTTAAGGTTGTTCACGTGGGTAGATGGTAGTGGAAGTAATTGCATTAAAGCTTGTTTTGTTTCAACCGGGCAAGTACTTTAGGATGAGGTGAGAATTTTACAACCCCAATTCCAATGAAGTCCTTCATTATAAATGAATCAGTTGAGTAATTCATCATGATTACTTTTAAAAAGATGTCTGCAAAGATCAAAGATGTGAGAAGATCAAACGTTGATACAATGCAGTTTCTCAACACTAAATTGCACACATTCCAATGAAGTTGGGACGTTGTGTTAAACAAATAAAAACAGAATACAATGATTTGCAAATCATGTTCGACCTATATTTAATTGAATACAATAAAAAGACAAGATATTTAATGTTCAAACTGATAAACCTTATTGTTTTTAGCAAATAATAATTAACTTTGACTTTTATGGCTGCAACACATTCCAAAAAAGCTGGGGCAGGGTCACGTTTACCACTGTGTTACATCACCTTTTCTTTTAACAACATTCAATAAACATTTGGGAACTGAGGACACTAATTGTTGAAGCTTTGTAGGTGGAATTCTTTCCCATTCTTGCTTCAGCTGTTCAACAGCCGTTGTGGTATTTTACACTTCATAATGCGCCACACATTTTCAATGGGAGACAGGTCTGGACTGCAGGCAGGCCAGTCTAGTACCCGGACTCTTTTACTACGACACCACACCTTTGTAACGTGCAGAATGTGGTTTGGCATTGTCTTGCTGAAATAAGCAGGGGCGTCCATGAAAAATACGTTGCTTGGATGGCAGCATATGTTTCTTCAAAACCTGTATGTACCTTTCACCATTAATGGTGCCTTCACAGATATATATGTAAGTTACCCATGCAATTGGTACTAACACAGCCCCATACCATCACAGATGCTGGCACAGTCCATCTTAGATGAGCTCGGGCCCAGAAAAGCCAGCGGCGTTTCTAGGTGTTGTTGATAAATGGCTTTTGCTTTACATTATAATACAGTTCCAAGTTGCACTCAAGTGTTCCTGAGCCCATGTGGTGATATCCTTTACACATTGATGTCTGTTTTTCATGCAGTGCCGCCTGAGGGATCGAATGTCACGGGCATTCAATGTTGGTTATCGGCCATGCAGTGATTTCTCCACATTCTCTGAACCGTTTGATGATATTACGGACCGTATATGATGAAATCCCTAAATTCCTTGCAATTGTACGTTGAGGAACATTGTCCTTAAACTGTTCGACTATTTTCCCACGGACTTGTTCACAAAGAGGTGAACCTCGCCTTGAGCCATTCAGGGAAGCTCCTTTTATACCCAATCATGGCACCCACCTGTTCCCAATTAGCCTGTTCACCTGTGGGATGTTCCAAACAGGTGTTTGATGAGCATTCCTCAACATTCTCAGTCTTTTTTTGCCACCTGTCCCAGCTTTTCTGGAACATGTTGCAGCCATAAAATTCTAAGTTAATGATTATTTGCTAAAACAATAAAGTTTTATCAGTTTGAACATTAAATATAATGTCTTTGTAGTGTATTCAATTCAATATAGGTTGAACATGATTTGCAAATCATTGTATTCTGTTTTTATTTAGGTTTAACACAACGTCCCAACTTCATTGGAATTGGGGTTGTAATATTACAATCAGAACACTTGGTCAAAAGTTGGTGCTGTGGTATTTCATATTACAGTTTTGTACAAGGATCATTGGAATATGGACCACAATCAAATCTGCATTAATTATATCAATAGGTATGTGACTCAAATTTTTAACTGCTAGTGATGGACTTAGATGCATTAAACATGTTTTTAACAAACTGAAAAAAATATATCAAATGCTGAACTGAATGCATATAATTATCCACTAAAATGTCTTGCTGGAATCCTTCAAAAAAAAATGTAGCTTTAGCTTCATGGCAAAATGGATGAAATGGATGAAATGTGCAAAGTCATGTTGTCATGACAGTTTCTTTAAGGTGTTTTTTTTAGCCTTTAATTCACATCTACCAAGGTGGAAATGTGTGGCTTGTCCTGTACGATGTGACAACAAAAATATCAGGAAAGCCTACTAGAACATCCGAATTTTATTTGAGGTCAATTAGAGGCACTTGAAATAGTGTCAGGTGTGGTCAAACCTGAGTTTGATTGTGATTTGCTCATTCTGAACACAGCCACATGCCCAGTTATAAGAGGGCGTGCACATTTGTGCAACAACATTATCTCTGTTGTTTATTTTTACTTCCCCTCTCAAAGATTTTTCCTTTTGTTTTTCAGTTGATTTGTACAGGTTATAGAGTAAATAACGAAAATTACACATAACTCATTCACTGCCAGCCCTCCCAGTTAACATGCATATTTGTTGTATACAGCTGTTAATGGCAGTGACATTAATATTGTAATTTATGAAAACATAGTAATGACATAATTAAATATAATGAGAAGAATTAAACAGTTTGTGCACCGTGATTAATTAATTGCAGCTCCTTTTGGTGTGCGCGACTTGGCCACCGGGCAGTATAATACAGTCATGCAGACAGACAAAGAAGAGTTTCACTCAACTGTAATATTTATCTTTTTTCCCAGAAGATGAAGAATATATGGCTGTGAGTATTGTTTTTTTGGTTTTTTTTTTGTATTTCCACGTGTTGCTGCCCCATTTGTGTTCAAACGTCCCTTCTAAAATGGTAAATGGGCTTGCACTTGTAAAGCGCTTTTCTACCTTCAAGGTACTCAAAATGCTTTACCACTGTCTCATTCCCCTACTGATGACACAGCATCAGGAGCAACTGGGGGTTTAGTATCTTATTCAAGGACACTTCGACAACACCACGATGTAGATGCTATTCATTAGCCCGTCTACATTATTACACTGCAATTTTTCGTTTTAAATTTAGTTTGACAGTAAACCACAAAGACCTGGCATTTGATTAGGGGTGTGGAGACTTTTTATATCCACTGTACCTTTTGGCTTTGACATCACATCAGGGGTGTTACAACTGGGGGGCGTGAGTGTTTCATAGAGTGTAGCGGCTCCGGATCTTGGGCCAGCCTAGCTGATCAGAACTGCTTGGATGCTCACAGACACTTCCATCCATCCAGCCATCCATCCATTTTCTACCGCTTATCCGAGGTCGGGTCGCGAGGGCAGTAGCTTTAGCAGGGACGCCCATACTTCCCTCTCCCCAGCCACTTCATTCAGCTTTTCCAGGGGGATCCCGAGGCGTTCACCGGCCAGCCGAGAGACGTCGTCTCTCCAGCGTGTCCTGGGTCCCGAGTGTCCAAGACATGCGGCCGCAAGTCCGATGAGACGACCACAAAGTCGATCATCAAACTGCGCTCTAGGGTGTCCTGGTGCCAAGTGCACGTGTAGACAACCTTACGCTTGAACATGGTGTTCATTATGGACAATCCGTGATGAGAATTCCAATAACAGAACACCGCTCGGGTTCTGATCGGGGGGGCCGTTCCTCCCAATCACACCCTTCCAGGTCTCACTGTCATTGCCCACGTGAGCATTGAAGTCCCCCAGCAGAACGATGGAGTCCCCAGTGGGAGCGCTCTCCAGTACCCCCTCCAAGGACTCCAAAAAGGGTGGGTACTCTGAACTGCTGTTTGGTGCATAGGCACAAACAAGAGTCAGGACCCACCCCCACCCGAAGGCAGAGGCTCACAGATACTTAAGCAGATAAATAATTTGGTGGCAAGCCTGGCACCCCAGAGACCCAACTTTGTATGCAAGCCCTTAAAAAGTCAATATTCCATACTGTCTCCTTGAACAATTGTTCTAATTGTGGTTTGGTATTGAACTGCACGATTCATCCTAGAAGAATGTTGCACATTTATTTAAAATAATGAAAATACTTTATTGTATTAATTTAATAGTCTACGTATTCAAGAGCACTCTTGTATGTTACCTGGCTAGTGCCTGGACCTTCGCCGTGTGTCGTTCTTCCAGTTCAGCCAGCCTTTTTTTCAGCAGCTCAATCTCTTGTCTCAGACCTGCTGAATGCTCCATTTCCCCATCCAGCAGACTACGAAGAGACCTGCCAAATACACCAAGTGGACCATCCGTGTCATGTGGGAATCGAAACACACATGGACGCAGGAGCAGTTTGCTGCCGCACATTACAGGACAGCACTATGTTCAGATTCAGTTGGCATAAAGGCCAGGTGGCCCAATACTCGTCCACTTGTGTTTATCACAGTAATTACATTATAAATTTCCTCCCTCTGAGAGAGAAAGATGCCCACATCCATCAGTTTGCAGTGCATAAAAACAAAACTATACAACAGATTAGCAGTGTTTTGCTGTTTTTCTGTGGCAGCTGTTAACTCATAGTAAATCCCACTCAACTGGCCTTGCTCGTAGCAAAAAAAAAAAAACTAATCAGTCTACGGCCAAGTCAGCATGAAAATGCCTCTCTCTCTTGATAAAAAGAGTACCATATTAAAGGGAAAGGTCATCCAACTGCTTTCACTGTGCGTGTGTATGTGAGTGTACCTATGCACGTTTGGCTTTGCAAGCAGCAGATAAGGAGGCTGTATACTCCTACATACCCATTTTGTTCCTCCAGCTCGTCCTTCCTGTTCATCATGGCTACAATAGCCTGTCGCAGCTCCACTGTAAAGACACCACAAATTGAGAGCTAGAATTTTAAGTTTAGAACAGATACATTGCAATGTTAAGAAACTAATCAAATGCCTTCAGTTCCAAAGGTGCAAACAGCAACTACTGATATACTTAACAGACACCAAATTGTCATGAATTTTTCTGACAATCTTTTTAACAAATCGGAGAATGTCTTTTTGTCAATATCATAAAATTAAAATGATATACAAAGACTAATTTGTTTCTTCCTTGACAATTGTGACATGTTTGCGGTTCAACTAAAAAACACAGTTCAAAAAGTCCAAAAATGACCATGAGACAAGAAATTAACTATTTTTGTATGCTACAATTTACAAAGACCACTAGTCTGTTCTCATAACTGATGTAAGGTGTCCATTTTGCCCCAGATACAAATAGGTCTCCTTACAGCCCTGGGTCTAAGTGCTGAGTTTGGCTTGAGGAGTCTGAGGATGAGGAGGAGGAGGTGTGTGCTAACGAGGACAAGAAAAAAAGAGTAGACGTGAGGAGCGTCTATACAGCTCCACATCATCGAGCCGGAAATAAAAGTGACCTTTAGTACGACCACGCGTTCACAGCGGGTGTCACAGACGAGCCATTAGGGCCTTGAGTATAGCCAGACGACACTCGGTTCTCACAGAGGGATTTTACAAATGACATTGCCAGTGAGTATGTTTGTGTGAGGGAGAGGAAATAAATGCTTCCATTTGTCCATATATTTCAAACAGTCCTTTACAATAGAGTGTGGATCAGAAAGCGGACAAACAAAGAAATGGCCCGATAACATTTGCACAGCTACACTACGCAACAGAGATGCCTCATCAATTATATACTTCATACACTCCAGTCGACTGACAAGCTTGGACTCATCCACTGTACAGGTACAATCAATAAATTGGAATAGCATCAAAAGCTTAATTTAGTTGGGTAGTTCGATTCAAAAAATGAAACTCATAGACATGCAATACAAACGCTAAAATGTATGATTTACTGTGTAGAATTTTGATGATTATAGCTTACAGCAAATGAAAACCCCAAATTCACCATCGATAGAAACTACTACGTAACAGTCAATGATTTTTAATGTAGAAATTGGGCAGGAATTTTCCCTCTAAAAAGTGTTTAAAGATTCTTATAGAATGTATGTGTACTGAAATAAATGGACTTTTCTACTATATTCCAATTTGAGATGTACCTGCAAATGCTTGATTAGCCCTCCATTTTCTATAGCGCTTGTCTTCATTTGAGTCACAGGTAAGAAATAGTCAAACAAAGCGTAGTACAGTATTACAGTTTACTTGGTAGTCTTTTGTTTTCTCGCAGAGCTCGCTCGCTCACTGTCGACATCATAACTTTCACAAATATGCCAATCTACTGGGCAGCTAAAAGACCCCAGACCACACACATGACTCCTCAAGTGACCTGGAATTTGTTTTTTTTTTTCCCTCGCCATCTACATCTACAATCTTACAGCTGCCACAAAAGGCATGGATTCCATTCACTAGCATTGCTTCACATCTCCTTTCAAAAGAGATGCCTTATAGGCGCCTAGCGGCAGTCGATGCCCATTCCTTGGACCAGCAGTGCCACCAGGTGGATAAAATGGTCATTTGGAAATAGTGGAGTGAGATTTTCTTTCCGCCTCACTGATGACATTTTCACAAACTGATATATTGCAAGGGACTATATTTCATCAGAAACCAAAGTTAAACTTAAGTTACACACTTCACTGTCAGGCAGTAGAACAATGTCTTACTGTATTTCCTGAACACACTACTCTATTTAAATGTGCTGCTGACATTTGTACACATTTGTGCCACTTTTCCACTGATTTTACAGTTGGAAGGCTGGCTTGCATGGCAGACAGGATGAACAAGAGCAGAACTACAGAAAAGGGGTGGGGGGGGGGGGGGGGGGGGACGACAACTACTCACCAACTGTCATTGACTCTGGCAGAGCAGATGTTGGCAGCGTACCACTGAGCGGAGTGGACAGCGCCAACTGACTGGACTCCATACTGAAAAACATCAACGCATCGATATCGTGAATGTCAAAAAGTCTTTTCACTTGCTGAGGCCGAGGAGCAGATGGCTGAATTGCATTACGATAAGTGATGAAAACCGTCTTCACACCAAAACACATCCTACATACAGCAGAGCAGAAGCTTACTTCAGAGGTGGCCGTGATCTGCGGCTATCACAGTCTTCCACCGGCCCTGATGACTCACACTGAGGAGGAAAGGCCGCCGTGTCCTCTACAGAGTTGACTGAAACAAGATGGAAATGACAGTAAAGATCTGGCCAAAAGATGTCATTTGTGAAAGCTTGCGATACATTTTCCTTGATTTATGTTCAAAACTAGCCACAAAAATGACTATCAAATTCAGGTGCAACTATTAGGGATTCCACATCATCATCATTAAGTTCAGGTACAAGAAGCATAGCCAGATGGCAACTCCGTAAACAAACACAGTGCAGCTCAGCTTCTGGCAAGTAGATGGCATGACAAGGTTTTTGTTTGTCCTTTTAGTAGTGAGTTATAAATGTAACTTGCAGCTGCATTCAGTCTTTTCAGAAGGAGCCAAAGCACCCTCAGCAATTATACTGGTCCCCTCACCTGCTATGACGACACCTTTGACACCCCTGCCTTAAATCAATGCTTGGCTCACTAAATTAAACATAAAACCCATGAATGCACATTATTATACTATTTGTGTAGGGGCTGTTTGGAAAGCCAAGAAATAGCAACATGAGACGAGCACAGACTCCCAAAATGTGTTGTATAGAACAACAAACCTCTTCAAATCAAACGAGGTATGGCATAGACCTTTTACTTCCCTCTGAAGCTAAATTCTTCCTCTTACCTTTCAGACAAATGTATGCTCGGGACCAGTTTAGGGGAGGCCTTTATTTGCACTACAGCACACAAAGCAAGGTTCATAAAAGGCATACTGGGATTAGTTTGGCGTGGAAGTGCAAACCCCAACTCCAATGAAGTCGGGATGTTGTGTAAAACGTAAATAAAGACATTACAATGATTTCCAAATCCTTTTCAATCTATATTCAACTGAATACACTATAAAGACAAGATATTTAATATTCAAACTGACGAATGTTAGTGGGCTTTTTTCCCCAAATATCCATCCATCCATCCATTTTCTTTACCGCTTATCCTCTCTAGGGTCACGGGCTCCTGGAACCTATCCAAGCTATCTTCGGGCAGGAGGTGTGGTACACACTGAACCGGTCGCCAGTGAATCGCAGGGCACATATAAACAATCAACCATTCGCACTCACATTCACACCTACAGGCAATTTATTCTTCAATTAACCAAATATTCACTCATTTTGAATTTGATGCCTGCAACACGTTCCAAAAAAAGCTGGGACAAGGGCAACAAAAGACTGAAAGTTGAGGAATGCTCAAAAAGCACCTGTTTGGAACATTCCACAGGTGAACATTTTAAGTAGAAACAGGTGCATGTCATGATTGGGTATAAAAGGAGCATCCCCAAAAGGCTCAGTTGTTCACAAGCAAGGATGGGGTGAGGTTTCACCACTTTGTGAATCATTGCGTAAGCAAATAGTCCAACAGTTTAGGAACGTTTATCAAAATACAATTAAAAGGATTTTAGGGATTTCATCATCTAAGGTCCATAATATCATCAAAAGATTCAGAGAATATGGAGAAATCTCTGCACGTAAGCGGCAAGGCCTAAAAGCAACACTGAATGGCCGTGACCTCGTGGGCTTAGGAACACTCCAGAAAACCAGTCAGTTAAGACAGTTTGTCGCTACGTCTACAAATTAAATTTAAAACACTACCGTGCAAAGCGAAAGCCTTAAATCAACAACACCCAGAAACGCCGCTGGCTTGTCTGGCTTGTCTGGCTTGCCTGAGCTCATCTGAGATGGACTGACGCAAAGTGGAAAAGTGTTCTGTGGTCCGATGAGTCCACATTTCAAATTGTTTTGGGAAATCACGGATGTCGCGTCCTCCGGGGCAAAGAGGAAAAGGACCATCCGGATTATTATCAGCACAAAGTTCAAAAGCCAGCATCTGCGATGGTATGGGGTGTGTTAGTGCCCATGGCATCGGTAAGTTGCACATCTGTGAAGGCACCAATAATGCTGAAAGGTACATACATAAAAGTTCAATACAAAATGTGCCTGACTAGAAAAAAAACAGTTCTTAAAGATGAAATGCAAATGTATTGTACTAAAAAGTTACAACTGAACTACTTGGGCAGTGATTCTTTCACATACCACTGGAGGGAGTCTACTTACCACTCGTGCTACTAGCACCATACTTTGAGAATCACTGAACTATATCATAAGATTGTGAGCCAGCAGCACTTTCGCAACTTCAAGCAGTGACCTCTTTTTTTTTTTTTTTTTATTAAATGGACCATGTCATTTGCAGATGAGGTTAAAAAAATCATAATAATTAGAATGTGTACATAAAATGTAAAATATTTTTAATAAAATAATTTCTTATCATATTTGCAAGTAATTTAATTATAATTATCTAATATTTTATTTTAAAAATATTACAGGACTTGATACCGGATTAAAAAACGGAGCCATATGTGGCACAAGGGCCATACTTTGCCTACCTCTTTCATAGCTAAAAGGACAAAAATATTCCACAGATACACAATGAAATCTTGCAGAAAGTATGCCCAGAAGAGTGGATGTTATCACTGAGTTTCCATAGACTAATTTCTTCGAAGTACATCAGACTGATTGCACTGATTAATGTATGGTTCTGTACTACGTTATAGAATACCTGGTTGTGGGGTGGCGGCATTGAGGGGGATGAGGATGTCCGAGCTGCTGTGGTCCATCAGTACCTTCACGGGGCTCCACGTGGACACGCTGGACAGACTTCCCACCACCATCCTTAAAAGAGAACATTTCAAGCTCAGTCAAGCTGGGAGTGACCTTTCTTGGCGCAATCAATATCCTGTGTCCTACTCGGCTCACAAGTCACACGCTGCGATTTGGCCTTTGAACAAGATGTCTCGTTTTCTTTTTGAGTGAAGTCATAGTAGAGCAGCATGATGCAGTAGTGGTTCACACATTTAATCACAGTTTTAAGGTTCTGCGTTTGAATCTCGGCTCCGGCCTTCCCCTGCGGAGTCTGCACTGCGGAAGGTTTCTCCGGCTTCTCTTGCTTCCTCCCACATTTCACAAATATGTATGTGAGGTTAATTGGAAACTAAATTGCTCATAGAAACAAATGGTTGCTTGTCAAACTGTGTCTTGTGGTTGCCTGGCAACCAGTCCAGGGTGTGCCCCGCCTCTCGCCCAAAGTCAGCACCGACAGACTCCAGCTTACCCGCAACCCTAATGAGGATAAATGGTATAGAAAATGGATGGAACAACTCACTGGTCATTACTCCTCTCGTCCTCCTGGATTGGTGCTCTGCGTTTGTATTTTTCCTCCTCATCCTCCTCTTCATCCTCTTCCTCCTCGTTATCTATGCTCTTCCTGTCTGGCAGGGGAGGCGTAGGCATGGGCGGCGTACGAGAGTGATGGGGTGACCCCACCCAACTCAGTGCTGCTGTGTCATCTAGCCCGTTGTGAGAAGGCGACTCTGGGAACGACGGCTCCAAGAGATCGATCCCTTCCTCCACGCTGCTCTGAACGGGATCGGCCTGACTCTTGCTAAGTCCACCAATCTTAGGGAAGTCCTCCTCACCCTCCTCCTCATCCTCAGCACCTCCGTCCAGATCATCGTCAAAGGAGATGATGTTAGTGATCTTCTTTCTCCTCCGCCGCTCCTTCCTCAGCCCAGAGTCTGAGTGGGAAAGGACCAAGAGGTGGAAAAAGTAAAATATGTGTTAAGTTGCCTTACGACCAGTCCATGGTGTACTCCGCCTGTCAGCCAAAGTCATCTTAAATAGGCTCCAACTTACCGGCAACCCACATGAGGACAAGTGCCACAGAAAATGGCAGATGGATTCGGGTTTTCCTTAATGTCCCTTACCCAAAAATCTCAACAGTGACAATGACACACAGGAACATAAGATTGATTTATGGTGCCACCTCCAAGGTCGTTAATATTACACTAATATCAGCATTTCATTTTTACAAATTTTAAGCAGTGTACACACATACCAAATATCAGGCCAATTTTGAGCATTTTTCCTCTTACAGTCAAAGTCAGCTAAAACTAGATTCCCTTATTTCTCTGAAAGATTAACCTGACCGATTATCATGTGCTGTTGTGTTAAGAGTGATTTGACCTCATCAAGCCGTCAGAAAACTTTGCATAACGTCTCTCCAAAGTCACTCATTGCAATAAAAATTCAAAGGAGAAGAGTTTGCTTTGAAGGCTTTTTTTTTTTTTTTTTTTTTTTTTTTTTAATATTCCATTTTGGTCATTCCCAATTCCACAACTTCTGGGTCATTTGGTCTTAGAAGTTCCACCCTATCAGCCTCTCAAAACACATTATGAACTGTGGAAAACACACCCAATTTTGAGTCTAAAACATATATGTATTAGCAAGAATTGTAGACTTCCATTTTTAACCACACAGTTAAAATTGTAAACCTCGCTCATCCTGCTAAGTATGGAGGGGAAATGGTGTCAGTGCCCAGTGGAATGGAACAGGGCAGACAGCGAAATTAGGTCAAACACGAAGGTCTGGAAGGTTAGACGATTCATTGAGGACTTCACTACCTGCTGCTCCATTTGGATGGAGATGCGAGCAAATGAATGTTTCCTGTCAGAAGACGGTCACATGTGACTAACCACATGGCTAGAGTGGGCTAAAAATACCACCACTTAGATTTAGTTTAGCAAATAGGTTACGGTTTTCTACTGGATAATGAAAAATGTGATTAATGTTGGGATTACAGTGGAATCTAATGGAAACAATGTGTTAAAACCTGGAAGGTTGGTGCTAAAACAATGTAGAAATGTGGTTGGTAGAACTTTTCATTTTAATGTCACAACTTTTCTAAAACGGCATAGTAGATCTGACAGCTACAGTATGTATCACGGAAAAATAAAAGCATTCTGGCACATAACTCAAGGAATTTGTACTAAAACCACATCATGGCCTTCAGAAAACCAGTTGAAGTGAATCTAATGCAAAACAATTCTTCAGTGATCTATGGAGCATAAAAAGTGGAGTGCGCTATGGAAAACAGTCATGTGGTCTAATTTGTCCACAGTGACCATGTTCAAGTTTGAGGGGCCTTTGAGTTAAGGTTGGGCATAATAATTGATTATTGAATTAATTGATCATTTGGAATGCTCTCGATTGTGTGGAACTGAACGCCGACTAATGTTGTTTTTGAAGCAGTTTCAGGCAAAATGCAATGCACGACATGGCTATATCCAATGTCAGCATTTATGCTACACTCGCATTTGGCACATAGCCGATACGTACCGAATATTTGGAAGAGGCCTGATTATGATGTGAAGATATTCGTTTTGTTTTTTCTCTCTACGCTGCATGGCTAATTTGAATTGTGCCTCTTGAAATAAAAAAAAATCTGAATTGTGTCACTTGAACCATGTAGCGTAAAACCAGCCTGAAGGAGAAATGAATTAATCTTAAGTTTTTCTGTCACAGTTTTTAGCCAAAGTATTTAGCCAAAGTACCAGCGGAGGTGCTGCGCGGCAGGACAGGTAGCGGGTCCGAGGCTACGTCCACCCTGGGGCTGAAGCCTGGCACCACAGCGGTGGCAGTGCTGATCTCTCGAAGAAGGCTGCTGACCCCCTGCGTGGACTCCTTCCACAGGCTGCCGATGCCCTGCGTGGACTCTTTGAGGAGGTGCGTCATGGTGGAGCCTCCGCCTCTCGTCGGCCCCCCGTTCAGGTCGCTGTTGTCTATGTTGATGGCGAAGAGGATGGAGTTCAAACCTGCAGAGAAGAGAGTGGGGAAAAAAGTAAGTCAGTGCTCTGGTGAAGACACATGCAACTTGTGAACTTCCTCAAAGTGCTTGCTCGGCACTTCTAAAAGCACACAATGAGAGACCGCTATCTACCACAAAAAACGGGGTGAGGATCTGTGCAACACATTCTTAATATTTTAAAGTTTGTCCTCAGCCGAGTGGTGTTTATCAATACTTCAAAGGGGAAGTGCAAAAGAGGATTCATCAAACAGCAACAGTGGATTGAATTAGTTTCCGTCATCTATCTGTAAAGACCTTCAGTACTTAATAACATAATGCTTCAATATTGAGATGCGTCACAAAGAAAACATTTGGGGTTTTTTCACTTCCACAAATTCACAGTCTACTTCTATGTTAATGCACAGCAGTCTGTAGTATTTGCAACGTAGTCACCAGACACTACATTAGGAACAGCTGCACTATTATACTCATATTTATACCCAACACATAAGATGCAAAAATCTGCCTTTAAAAATAATAATGCTTGCATTATAGTGCTACACGAAAACATAACTCTCTGGTTAATGTTAATCAATCAAAGCTGAGCATTATTATATTTGAAAAATTGTATTATTTTTTTTCTACCCTTGTTGTATAAGATATCATTAGATTGTGCATGAGTACCTAATGTTGTGGCTCGCAGGAGTAAAAGCACAAGTCATGTCTGTTCTTGTTTCATTTCCTTCCTTAATTGCCAGTGAGTGTGCTTTGTGAGTGTACTTACTACCAAAATAGTAGACGACTGTGAAAATGTTGGATCACGATTGTTTTGGGTACGTCTCACACTCAGTTCATGATTAGTTAATTGCGAGAATGTCGAGATGTATTTCAATAACAAGCGATATTAGCTATATTAGTAAGACTTAGACTTTTGGTATTTGTAAGTGTGCGCATACCTTGGGCCTCTGTTCCCTCTAATAACAAATTGACGAACCACTGCACAAGTACACGGGGAAAACTGGACTATGACACCTGTAGGTTCACTAGCAGAAATTAGCATTTCAAATGAATCGGTCCATTGTTCCCAATAATAGGTATTCATGCAAAATCGATTGTATTATACCACTCATTGATAAAGATTTCTACACGAGGATTTGAAATATTTTGCTTCTTTTCAAAGAGAAACAGCAAAAACAACTGTTGTTTATTTGTAGTAAGCGTAAGAACTACTGCTCTAACTTTGCATTGCAACAAGGTAGCTTCCTGCAATTAAAAATACGCATAAACAGTAGACCCTGCACAATCTAATATAATTCAACATAAGAGCTACGTGAATACTCTGCAGTTACAAAGATAATGTTCAGTTTTGATCGACAATGTCAGAGATTTAAAGATTTGTTTAATTCGTAGTTATTGAATTTAATTTAAAGAGGATGTATGGAAATTATACCATTTTGTTTGTATAAAAATAGTTGGGTGTCAGGAGTGCCTGCCCACCCATCCTGTGTAAAATTAAACAATCAAGTAAAGAAGAAAGAAAATGGGAAATTAGCACCGATGTTGCAGTATTCATATAAACCTTCAAACAACACACATGAAGCAGCCCAGAGTTTCATATACTTATCTTCTTGTATTATAACTATTAATGAGGACACAGGGAAACAACTGCACACCTGCATTTAATGTGTCACTTTTCAGAATGCACGTTGCAACAGATGACTTGAACATTTAGGGGGAGGGGAGGGGTGGAGAGCTACAGCTTTTTTTTTTTTGCTTAAATTTATGCACTCAAATCTAGGAATACTAATGCATATTATGTTTATACATATGTGGAAAATAAAAGATTCATTTTTAAAAAAAAAAGTGTTAGAAACGTGCTAATGGCTATTAGTACAACAGGGCACAAAAATACAAGATTTTAACTTAAAGTCTGGCAGGACTATTACCTGTTCAATACTACAAAGCATTTAAATACAGGTACATGACTCTGTTCACCTCTGTGCTCTATTGAGCATAGTTTATTTTCCACTGACGCTATTATAAACTGGCCAAAGAATACAGCTAGGGAAAAAGAAAAATGGGTGCTGGTTTTCACGTGATGGGGATGTTATTGTGTATTTTTACACATGGCAATATAAGTTGCAGCGTTAAAAAAATTGCTGTC
This sequence comes from Phyllopteryx taeniolatus, assembly GCF_024500385.1. Classification (NCBI taxonomy): domain Eukaryota; kingdom Metazoa; phylum Chordata; class Actinopteri; order Syngnathiformes; family Syngnathidae; genus Phyllopteryx; species Phyllopteryx taeniolatus. The sequence goes on from NC_084520.1 coordinate 6,846,836, forward strand.
ATTTTTTTCCCCAATATCGCCCAGCCCTAATTGGAACCTTTAAAAATCTAAATCAAAATAGCACTGCTAACATACTGTAGCTAAATACACTATTAAATGTGAAACCTCCAAAATCACCTGCAGCCATGGTGGGCAGCATACTGGCTCTCTCTTCATCAAGCATAAAAGCCCACTCTTCATAGTAAGTGCTAAAAAAAGAAAGGTGGTAAAGTTAAATCAAGGAAGCGCATTAAAGCGGGATGTACATAAATGTACTGTTTATTGCTGCACTCAATGAGAAACAGTTTATGGAGTTTTCTTCCAAAAATAAATAAAAATAGACGCTGCCATAAAGCACAAAGAAACACTGCACTAACCCGAGGCGTGGTCGGTCAGCGAGCAGTGTGTGCAGGTAGCGTTCCAAAGAATGCTCATTAAGAGCACAGCGCAACCAGGCCCGACCTCGGCCCAGCTCTGACGAGATGTGACGGAGGGAGTAGAAGCGCTGGAGCTCATGCCGGTTGAGATGCTCCTTCACGTAGAACCAGAAGGTGAACTCTGGAGGGGGGAAAGCCATCATTAAAACTATAGTAAACAAAGACCAAGTGAATAGATAGCAGTACAGCCACCAAACCTAAAATAATAATGAGGAAATGTACATAAGATGTCAAGGTGAAGCTCATTTCACTACAAACTAATCTTTAGAAAGTCTGTCAGTTGCTTAGAATTGTTCATTAATTACTTCTTGGAGCAATTAAATAACTGGGAGGGAAAGAAATGCCCACTATGTCTTCGTTAAGGCAAAATTCAGTGCACTACTGAATGGGAAGCAGAAGTGGCGCTGTTGAGTCATCAGTCAAATACATACAGTAATAACTCAAGATGCACCTTGTAACATGTTTAAAGATACAGACATGTGATTCCTAATGGGATAAAACAACTCATTAGCATATAATTAGCATCCATCCCCAGAACATTGTTAAATTTATGTCTCTGATGGATTCGGCTTCATTAGACTGCTGCGAAGCCTCGAGTTCAAACACAGGAGAACATTAGAAATGCTAATAGTCACGAATGAGGTGGTCGCCATTACTGTGCAATTAACAGCCAGTGCATTTTGAAATATTCTGCAGTTTTACCCGGTAACGTGACACTAATGGCGCCTCAAACAGCAGGACGGTTTAGAGTTCAGCTGACTACGAGCAGAAGAAGGTCCTCAGGATACTATTGATAGAATAACACTTCCTCATGAGAAAGCCACATAAAGCTCAGCAGTAAAAAAAATATACATATCACAAAAGCATGCGAGCATAACAATTGATATGCTGCATTTCCATGGTATTGATATTGAAGCAAATAAAAATAACCTAAATGCCAAATATTTTGTTAGGATTTATAATATACTGGAACAGCTTAAGTGTACTTCCCATAAAGTTGTATAATTTATAAATTGACCAAAAAAAATGTTTGGGGAAAAACATGCCTTTAAAGTTGCACTAACCTTAATGTTTGGCTTTTATTGGCTTACCCCAAAGAAGCACCAGCCTCAACAAGCGGTGTTAAGGACAAACATGATAAGAAAAGAAGAATACAACCAGAAGTTACATGTAGTAAGTAAAGCAAGCGCCAGCGGGCTCAGTGTCCATCAGCGTCGCAGTACTTTTGCTGAGCGTGATCATGCACATTGGGATTGGGAAGTGGTTTATTTTTAACAGTGGTAAACCTTTTTTTTTTTTTTTTTACACTTATATGACAACCAAGAAGAACCTCCACATTATGCCTTTGTTATTAATCATTAAAGGGTTTTATTGTTTTAATAATGCCTTAATCGTAACAGTGTTTAGCTTTCTTTATATTTTACCTGTATGACAGGTAAGGGATGTTAGAATGTACAGGTAATAAAGGGTTTATGGGTTTTTGGATAACTTCTATTTCCATTATATAAGAAAAAAAAAAACTTAAATGTGCCCTGGAATGGCTTCTCGTCACTATTTGAGGTTTCACTCTCCACTCACTGGACAATCTATTAGGTACACCTGCACAGTCTAGTTACTGTATATGACAAATGCCAAACGTACATTTATAGTGAGAACACTTGTCCACATTTGATGTATATTTTGTCTATCTAGATCCCTTATTGAACATTTTTACTACCAACCATATAATAAATAAAATATATCTGAAAAGCAAAAAACACAGTACACAAGCAATTCAAATCCAACCTCTACCTCCTTCGGCTTTACTGCTGAAGCCGGCAGCCTGCTTGAGGGCGGCGGCGGTGAGGGCGAGACCACGGCTCTTTCTCAAGCCGTGCTGCAGTACCACCTCAAACTGGGCGCAAAGACAGATTACCCTGAAGACGCAAAAAGAGGATGGCTTAGTTTTATGTTGACACATGAAGCAAACATCCACCCAGTTTTTGTTTTTTTTTCATAAACACTAACACAAAGAGGAAGATATTTATTTGGTGATGACAAATGACGTGTCTTACCTGCTGTCAGAGTCTGTTGCAATCTCTTTTCTTCCTCCAAAGCGGATTTGGCACTGTGAAGACAAGAAAAGAAATTAATGATAATAAATGAGAGCAGACACTCTTGCCTCTTGTATGAGACATTTTGCTACATATAGCTTAAAGGGGCATATAAATGAAAAGGCATTTTCTTTAGTTGCTTGAACGCAAATAGTTGGTTCTCTGGAGTGCCTGCCCACCTACCAAATGTGAAATTTAACAAACACACACCTCTTCTGTTGTCTGCCTAAAAATATGTCTGTGAGTAAGGTGTTGTGCATTTCCATCCCGCTGTCACGCTAACAGTGGGGCTAATTTACATAAGAATAGTTTCTCCGTCCATGACATTCCCAGCTAGGATGGGTGAACATTCAGCGTCACTTTCAAGTGATAGCCAGAGTCCGGATGCCGGGCTACATTTTCTGAAACACTATCATTCTGAGCCTCGATCACACACAAAGACCCACATCCCCATTAGTGCAACACCCCTGCAATCATGCCATAGCCAAATGATAAGCAGAGCTGCGCTGAGTTTTTTGGGGGGGATGCACAGGTTAACGTTAGCCATTACTGATTTCTCTGTGAAGTTGTTGACACAGTAGGGTGGGAGTATTTGTGTTTGATGTGTCCATACGCCACATGCAGCGGCTGAAATAAGTATTTAACACGTCACCATTTTTCTCCTTAAATATATTTCCAAAGGTTCTATTGAAATGAAAATTGCACCAGATATTGGGAACAACCCAAGTAATCTATCCATACAAAGAAAGTAGACCAAATAAACTCAGAAATTAAGTTGTGAGTAATCATGTGGAATGACACAGGGAAAAAGTATTGAACACGTCAACTGGTATTTATTTAACACATTGTACAAAAGCCTTTGTTTGCAATGACAGGTTCAAGATGCCTCCTGTGTGGAGAAACTAGTCACACGAATTGCTTAATAGTGATTTTGGCCCATTCCTCCACACAAGCAGTCTTCAAATCTTGAAGGTTCCGTGGGCTTCTTTTATGGACCTTGAGTTTCAGTTCTTTCCATAGATTTTTGATCGGATTCAAGTCAGGTGGTTGGCTGGGCCATTCCAGCAGCTTTATTTTTCATTCTTTTTCATTTTTTCTCGTTTCATTTTCATCATCCTTGTAGATGGCAGCAGATTTTTGTCAAGAATGTCTCAAACCATTCATCCTCCTTTCAATAATGTGAAGTATACCAGTACCATTTGCTGAACAGCAGCCCCACACCATCATGTTTCCACCTCTAAACTTCCCTGTTGGTATGGTGTTTTTCAGGTGATGTGCAGTGCCATTTCTCCTCCAAACGTGGTGTGCATTATGGCATCCAAACAGTTCAATCTTGCTCTCATCCGACCAGACTATATTCTCCCAGCATTTGTCCAAATGTTGTTCAGCAAATTAAAAAAAAAAAAACCTTGACATGCTTTTTTTTTTTCCAGCAATGTGGTCTTGCGTGGTGAGCATGCATGAAGGCCATGGTGGCAGAGTACATTACTCACTGTTTTCCTTGTGACAACAGTACCTGCTAATTCCAGGTCTTTTTGAAGCCCTCCACAGGTGGCCTTTGGCTCTTGGACAACTCTTCTGATTATTCTTTGCACTCCTCTGTCATAAATTTTGTAAGAAGCACCTGATCGAGGCAAATTTATGGTGGTATGGTGGCTTTCCACTTACGTATTATGGCCCCCAACCGTGCTCACTGGAACATTCAGAATCTTAGATATGTGCCTGTATCCAATGCCATGGTTATGTTTTGCAACAATTCGTTTGCAACGGTCTTGAGACAGCTCTCTGCTCTTACCCGTCATGAGATGTGTCTTGACTCACACCTTGGCCTTTTTGTAGGCCATCAGGTAGGACTGAACCAGCTGATATTCATTTGCACTGACAAGTGGCTGGATTGCTGATTGATTATCGATAGATTTTAGGTGTTGTCTTGGCTTTCTATGCCTTTTTGTACCTCCCTTTCTTCATGTGTTCAATACTTCTTCCCTGTGTCATTTTGCATTATTACACATGACTTAATTTCTGATCTGATTTGTTCTACCTTATTTGTATGTATGGATTACTTGGGGTGTTCCCAACATCTGGTGACATTTTCAGGTCAATAACACCTTTGGAAGTATATTTAGTGAGACAAATGGTGGTGTTAAATACTTATTTCAGCCACTGTACACACAGTACAATACACGCATAGTATTGCATTTTAACTAATTCACTGCCAGCCTTCCCAGTTAACATGGTTATTTGACTACTAAAGCCGTCAATGGCAGTGAATGTGTTAAAAGGTTATACTAACCTGTTTGACAGCATCAAGTAACCTCTCCAAGAGGTTCTGTCTCTTGGCATCATTCTGCACAGTGCCTGCAAAAGGTGAACAAAGACAAAATTTGATTTCATGGTGTGCAATTACTGCTTGTGTAATAACTGTATGCATGAAAATAAAGACAGTCATGGACAAGCACAGAGAGTAAGAAAATACATGCTATTTTGCATTATTGCAGAGAAGAAAAAATTATTGTTTTATTGTAACACCCAAATAAAATAAGGTATGTTTCACGGATAAATTAAACAAAATTATGTTAGTTTTTAAAGTCTGTAGACGTTACAAATCAACCTTTAAAAAAAAAATTGCAGTGTCATCTGCATCCTCAGGACCAATATACATTTGATTAGGAGAAAGGAAGCAACACATGGAGGTTGTTCAGGTTTCATTAAATAGTAAATCATTTGAATGTCAATATGTTCAAATCGATGCAGCACAATGCAGATATATGTCAAACTTGGACGAATCAAATGGACTTTGTTGCAAAATCCGGGAGAAAATACTGCAATGCCTTTCCAGAAACGCCGGTGTAAATATCAAATTGTGTTTTTTGCGAACACAAACTAAACTTACCGTTCATTGTGACGACCACACTTCAGGTGCAGCAACATCCAAGCTTGACGCTCCCCCCGCCGATCTGATGCATCCCTCTTTGTGGCTGCTAATCGTCCACCGCGGAGGCTAGCGAGGGGCCGGGCCCATGCTGCCTCCGTGGGCGAGCTTGACCCACCCCATCGCGGCTACAAGGGCGGTGTTCGGTCGGTGAGCGGAGAGGCCTTGCCCCGGAGCTGAGCGACCTCCGCGGGATGACATACAAGTGCCGAGTGTCCCGCACGCTGCCGAGCCGATAAAGTGCACTTTTCACAAGCCGGATTGCAATATTGAAGTCACCGAGTGAATTCTCATTTTGTTACGTCAACCAACAGCCCGTGACTGGGCGAACACCGGAAGCGGGTTATTGCAGTGTGCAGGTCACATGACAGAACACCCCGCTGTCATATGGCTTTGCGCAAGTCATCATGGGAAATGTAGTTTTAAACTGTTTTTGGACTGCCGTGGTTTACGTTAGGCATTTGAATTGAATTAAATTCAATCAGCACAGTGTGCTTGTAGTTCGTGCACGTCTGCCTCATTTTTCTGAGGTCTGGAGGTTCTGTGTGGAATATTCTTTCTCCACCGATTTCCTCCGCCATCCCCAAAACATTGAAAACATAAGAGACAGAAGAAAGAAGACGACAGAAACATTGAAGATTCCAAATTGCAAGGAAATTGGCTGGCGACTAGTCCAGGGTGCTCCAGCTCACACATGGCCCAAATGAAGAAAAGGAAATTGGATGGACATAAAATGAATGTGTATATCCATCTATTTTCTCTAGCCTTTGTCGTCATTATAGGTTCTCGGGTGAGCCAGAGCTTATCCCGGCTGTCTTTGGGCCAGAGGCCCTGAACTGGTCACCACTGGCAGGGGCGGAGCTGCATGGTGGCCAAGGGTGGCCGAGGCCACTACAGACTAAGAGTCGACCACCACGTTTGTGCCCACACTGTAGTGTTTTTCAAGGCAGAAAAGTTCGATTAATCGAAACTGAGGGTGAACATGACAACTGCATGTACAAATGGCACTGATCTCTTCTTTTTTTAGGAAATGAAGGCTGTAGACCAAACCGTAATAGTTTTAATAGTCTGAACTATGTAACTATGTAAAAACACCAATAGCATTCTTTAAATGTTTAAATGCCCCAATCAATTAGATTGCTGAAGCATGCATCTGTAGTATATTTTAATAGTAACACACACTTCATTCATCTCATGCCCGACGGACGTCGGAGTTCTCCCGGGTGACCTCCGACTCGGAACCACAGGCGAAAAAAAAACCACCACACATCCTAAATTGTTATTATCCCCACAAAAAAAAAGGCAAGTTTGGTCAATCTGAGAAGTACGTTAAATATTTCACTGCTGGCTGCAGCGTAACCCGACATCGTACGCAAGTCGGAATGCGCCATAGTCCATCACTTACCGATGCTAATAGTACCAGTGCCATGATTACAGTAAAGATTTGTATGAAAAACACTAAGTACGCTAAGTGATGGTGCCTTTTTGTAGCTCTCGAAAACGTATTGTTACGCTTGCTGTAACCTCAAAATGAATGTCAGTATTGTCGGAAACCTAAAACCCCCTGTCGTTGTTGACCACCTGTCCATAACCCACCCAAAATAACTTTTTGGTCCCGACCCACAATATAGTTGAGAATCACTGTCATGTCATACCATACCCAACCATAACATATCATATCATATCATATCATAAATATGTTCCACCTGAAATAGGCTCCATCTTGCAGTGGATAAGAGGTCGAAAAATGGATGCATAAATGGATAGTAAAAAAAAAAAAGCAGTTGTATTAGGCTTACTCAGTGAAACCTCTTCCACAATTTCCAACATTTATTGATAGAAAATGATTTTAAGATAACAACCAATGAAATGTAAAGGAAAAATACAAATGCATAAACCTGACATTTGGATGACAACGTGAAGGTAACAAGAAAGAGCTGAAATGACTGAAATGACGATGTTCAAGATTAGGGGTCAATTAACAAATCAAAAACAGCCATCAACAGAAACAGAAAATACAAACTTTGGTGACTGTACTGCATTGCACTGTATATATACAATGTGTATCTAGAGTTTCAAGTAGAAGATAAACATGAAAAAGGCTTGTGACCGAACTGTGCATGTTTGTGGGTTTTGTTTGCATAATGTGCATTGGCATTGCAACATAGAGCCCAAAAGTGACCACACAGCGGAATCGTTTTATTTGACTTGAACATGATTCAAGCTCACAGGGTACAGTATAATTTTTTTTTTTGCATTTACAGGGATCCAGAAAAGACAGTCTGATCTCTGCCTCTTTATCGTCGACACGACACTTCGTAAAAGTGTGCAAGATGTATATCTTATCAGCCACAAGAGAACATGTGAGCTTATCTGGACAGTGTTGTCTAATTATTACCCGTTCACGATGGCAGAGTAAACACCAAATCCCTCTCAAGCAAATGTAGAAGCAAATAAAACCAAAATCCAAGTGCAGGTTTAGTGCATCTCTCAGTCATTAACATTACAGTGTGTAAATCAGTGATTCCCAACAGTCTGCCGTTAGAGATCATCAGGTGTGCTGCAGGAAAATATCCACATTCAGCAGTCCCTCGGCTCATTGAACAGGCAGGACGTTTCATGAAACACCTCGAAAATTAAGTACAAATGAAGACAATATCAGTTTCAGGATCAGGACAAAATACAGTGAAGCATAGAATGTTCTTCAAGTACAAAGAAACCTCGTTCTGCTTGTTAAAGGGCGCTAATCAAAGATTCATGAGCTTTGATTCTTCTTTCCGTAGCTAACGGAGAGCCAGTTAAGATCACAAAGATGAAAGCGAAGATCATTTACCTTTGGTCTGTCATGGACATTGTCTTGAGATTCAAGACATACTGTATGTTTCCTCGTTTTGTGTCCGCAAAACAGCTCCTTTCTCCAAAGTCTCAGTGAGAAGCAGTTTTCTCTCAAGGACCTCTTAGCCTTATTGTACGTGCCATCGTCTTAAAAACGTTTGCAAATCAAGCTTTAGGACCTGAGAGTACGTCATTTAAAGTCAATAAAGTTTGGGAAAACCTGGTGTAAAGGCTTAGTTCATATAGATAGTGTCTCTCTCACATGACGAGGCCACGCTGCTGTCGTAGATGGAGAAGAGTGACCCCTCAGTGTTTTGGGGTCTTTTACCCACAGGGCCCTCTCTGGTCGAGCCGGCGTTCTTTCTCAGAGAATACCGAATACCGCTGGAGAGCTGGTTGGACACGCGCCTCACCACTCGGCTCAGTCCTCTATTCCTCGGCTTAATGAGGCCCACGTCGTCCTCCAGTTCCTCGGGCGGCACGTCGATGTTGCCTGAGTACCAGAACACCCACCAGATGAGGCTGAGGAAGATGACGATGGCGCCGGCGTAGATGAAAAGGTCGTGGATGGCCAGGCCCCCGAACACCCCAACCATCATGATGAGCACGCCGAGGATGTCGTGGGCCACGGCGAACCAGAAGGAGCACTTGCAACGGCCGACTCCGCCGTACCTCCTCTCCGCCGCCGCTCCATCTGCACGGAGGTCGACATGGTCCTTGAGAAGATGGTGTCAGAGTTAATCCAGATGTGGATCCCGAGTAGCGACGGGATTTGCAGACGTAGCTCTTACAAGCTCTGCAGTAACAGCGGTCGAAGTTCAGTGTACGCATGTAGTTATCAACATAACTGACTGAGGGGGAAAAAAAAACAAACTGTTGAATCATCATCACAGTCACTGACGGTGTTGTGGTTCACTCGCTTGACTTCCGTGCAGGTAGCGTGGGGCCAGTTCCCAGTCAAAACGGGAGTTTGTTTGCTTGTCTGTCACATGCATAAGCCTTGTTTTAGATCGTAGTAGATGGTGCTGGTGTACCTAATGTTATGGCCAGTCAGTTTACTCCACGTAAAAAAGAAACAAATATGATATACAGAAGGATAAATTAAAGTAACGGAACATGATTATTTTGTTACCACTTACAGTATGTAGCAAATACAGGTGCATCTCAGTAACTTAGAATATGGTAAAAAATCCCTAGTTTAATTTGAAAAGTGAAAAGAAAAAAACTAAAGTGAACCTCATACAGATTCAATAAACACATAGCAAAATACTTGCCAGAAGACCATTTCCTACCTCATTTCTGTATTCAAACTAATTTTGTCACTCTGTAATATTCTAATTTATTGAGAGGGTGAATTGGGGTTTGGTTAGCTGTAAGCGCTTGTCCTCATTAGAGTCACAAGAGAGCTGAAGCCCATTGCAGCTGATTTTGGGCTAGAGGCAGGCAGGGTACACCTTGGATTAGTCACCAGCCAATCAAAGGGCACGTATAGACAAACAACCATTCACACTCAAAGTCACACTTCTGGACAATTTAGAGACTTCAAATAACCTTACATGGATATTTTGGGAATGTGGGACAATATGCTAACTCGGAGCAGAGATTCGAGCCCAAAACCTCAGAATTGGGAGGCGGACATGCTAAGCATTCGGCAGGCACCATAAAAAACATTCATTTAATACAGTGTCAATCAAAACTGTACAATATCTTTTTGATAATTTTGAGTACAGATTATTTTTTTTAAACTACTCTTCCACTGGATGTTATTAGATATGATGTGGCCAGTGATTATACTGGTTTATTATTATCGGTTAAAAAAAAAAAAAAAAAACATCATCCATCCATCCATTTTCTGAGCCGCTTCTCCTCACTAGGGTCGCGGGGGTGCTGGAGCCTATCCCAGCTGTCATCGGGCAGGAGGCGGGGTACACCCTGAACTGGTTGCCAGCCAATCGCAGGGCACATAGGAACAAACAACCATTCGCACTCACAGTCACGCCTACGGGCAATTTAGAGTCTCCAATTCATGCATGTTTTTGGGATGTGGGAGGAAACCGGAGTGCCCGGAGAAAACCCACGCAGGCACGGGGAGAACATGCAAACTCCACACAGGCGGGGACGGGGATTGAACCCCGCACCTCAGAACTGTGAGGCTGACGCTCTAACCAGTCGTCCACCGTGCCGCCAAAAAAAAAAAAAAAAAAAAAAAAAAAAAAAAAAAAAAAAAAAAAAACATCAAACTTTGTGATTTGCATTCATAAACCAAAGAACATTTACAGAGTGCAAACCAAGTTACATACTGTACTGTATGCCATGCCATTAGGAGTATTCAGTCTTTAAATGTATTGATTAATATGTTTCAATCTTTTATGTTGCAGCTGAAATTGACTCATAAATAATATGGGGAGGGTAATTGAATGTTTTACCGCTTTGCCTGAAGGTTTTCAGAACGAAATACAATTGGCAACGGAGGATGGGTTGGGGCGTTTTGGTGATTCCCAGGCGGATTCCCCGGGCCACCGCTCCCTACACCCGCCTCTTTGCAAGCCACTGGTATAGTGAATCTAAATGGGGAATCTAGATGGGTTTCACTACTAAACTAAATACAGTTTTCTATTTTTTTCCTAGTATTCTAATTTATTGAGATGCACCTGTAAGTGCCCCGTTATTGATTGGCAACCAGTTCAGGATGTAGTCTTTCTTTTGTCCAAAGTCAGCCATGGGATAGGCTCCAGTTCTCCATTGACCCTGAACTGGGTGCTATATATAAAATGGATGGCTGGATGCATATCATTAGAGTCAAGCCACTTGGTAGTAGCACCGACGCCTCCTCTTCTCTTTCAATATTGGCATCCAGACCAAGCCCACCACCACGAACATCAGTCCCACGGACACGCAGGCGGAGGCGACGGGTGCCGCCTGCACCACCCCAGAGAAATGCAGCAGGAATAGGACCACACCCGCAGCAGACATAAGAGACCCCATCACGATGGAGATGATGGACTTGTGGAGGTAGGCCCAATCCGAGGAGCCCACGGAGCCAGAGTGACTGTTCGGACACAAGCTCCCGTAATCATTGAAAAACGCTGTCTCGTCATAGTCTTCCATTGTGTCCACAAAAATCCTGTGACTCTTAAAAAACTTGCACCGTGACTATACTGGTCACATATATCAGAATCATCCGAACACAGCTTCCCGATAGACATATCATCTGTCATGTGCTTATTCTCTTGCCCAGAAACCTGTTGACAACACTGTAATTCCAGATGGCCCACCACACCCACAAAGAGCAGCTCGTCTTGGATGAGTGGACAAGAAACACCCACCGGATAACAGCGACATCACTCACCATTGGTCGCATCACTTCATCATCCTCATGTTTCAGCAAAACATACACTACTGCAGAGGAGGGCAGAATATGGTTCATTAAAATCGATTTATTTGTTTTATATTATTTGTCATCATTTATTTCATGAAATAATTGTTAATAATAATTGTTTAGTCAATTTTGGGGGGAAATATAATGAAAAAATGTAAAATAATAGTACTGTATGTATTGTACATTTAACATATATAGTATTTATAAATTATTTAATTAGTAAAAATAAGGAATTTTATATACAGATTATTATTTTTTTTTTTACCCTCATCAATGAATTAATGATATGGCTCATCAGTTTGTTTTAAAAATCAAACGTGGCCCTTGAGCACAAATGTTTGCCTACCTTAAACTGTGATTATTGTGTCCTATGCATGCAGACATTCTGTGCACTTGCACAGTCTTATGAGATCCTGCATATTTCACAAATTCGGCATTTGCCAATATGGTGTTTAAAATGTTTGCTTGACACCGTCACAGGTATTCATTTGTTTCACATTTATTTTGCATCATGTCATGCGCGCTGTGTGCAATATTAGAAATAGCTCTACATAGTGTAACACAATAACTGCAAATGAATGGTGATAGACAACCACGCCCTAATGAGCGGTTCAATAAATTGGAATATGGTGGAAAATAATTTATTTCCGTAGGTATTTCAATTCAAAAGGTGAAACTAATATAAATATATAAATATAGAGAGAGAGCTAGAGTTTCAGAGTGAAATATTTCATTACATTTTTTGACGATTATAAGTTCCACAGCAAATGGAAAACCCCAAATTCACTATTACATAAGAAACAATTAATTTATTATAGTAATTACAGTACGAACTGACCTGAAAAGTATTTTTCATTGTCTTCAATGAATCTGTACGAGTTTCAGTTTTCTACTGCGTTCTAATTGAGACGCACCTGTACATGTACCATAAAAACTATAAAATATTCTTGTTCCATTTCTTCAATTAATTTAAGATTAATAAAGTAAACTTACTGTACCTGTCCATCTAAAATAAGGCCAGTATGTTTCTACTCATTCAATTGTTTGATTTATTTGATTTCCTTTTTACATTGATTGGCCAAAAGATTAGGTTCACCGGCACAGTCTATTGAGATCAAACATAAGAACTATATTGCAAGTGGAAAGAGAATTCTTTTAATCGACACAGTCAGATGAATATTACAAAATAATGTATATGAATTTAGTCTTAAAATAATAGTTTGACAGTGGGTGTAGTTTGGAATAGTACAGAACCTACTAGTGCACTTCTACACCACTAGAAACTGCAATCACATTGGTTAACATAAATCTAAAATAATACCCCGACTGTGTCACATTATTTATTCATCTAGTAGATCCTTGTAGAGCTGTAAATTGTACAAGTGTGGTCAGTGTTGTCGCCAGTCAGCGGACGGCGATCCAACATCAGGCCAGAAGACTGCAAGGTGTTAAAAGATGCAAAGCCATTACATTGCAGTGGAATCGTATGCGAGGAGTACAGCAGCTGTACACGCCTGAGAGAAGCAGCCCGCTGACAATAGACGCACATCAGCACACACAACAGCTGCTACACGTGCTGAGCTCAGATGACATAATTGACTTCAAGGTATTCTTGAATGATGTGGCACTGCCGAGAGGACGTAAAAACGCATTTAAAAAGAAATTATAATAATAAAAAAGCTTTTTATACTATCAGGACAAATAGTATAATGCAGGGGTGGGCAAATGCTTGTGGTTAAGGGACAAATGTGACTTTTAAAACAGAAATATGCGCCAGGTCAATTGTGGATGTTTTTTTTTACAGTACAGTATTCAAAATAGTCCACTCACAACTACCCAACTTGACCTTCTCTAAACATTTGAATGCTCATGTCCATCTGCTCAGTACTTTTTCAACAAGGAGGTGAATGCCAAAATCCACAACAGCTATTTAATCCATGAATCGACTACTAATATATTTCAGAAATTATATTTAAACAGTTCCCTTCATCATGCTGTTCAATTTGACATCATGACACCAAGACGATACCTAACGATTGATCAACAGTGCCTGACCATTGCGAGGCTTTAAACAGAATGTTCTGAGGGAAGAGACCACTGAGTTAAGAGCCATTGCAAGATAGAGCGAGACTAGAAGAGTGACAGAAAGGTACAGAAGTGGATGTTCTTGGCAATGTGGTGCAAAAAGTACTTAACATTGAACATTTGGACATTCAAATGTTTAGAGGTCCAATTCAGTTTACCAGTCAAGGTTTTAGTGCATTTTAGGTTCATCATCAAGATTTCACCTGAAAGCCAAAAATTCCTAACTTTTTGTGTCATAATTTTAACAAAATTAATTCAACGTTTAATTGTATTTAAAATTAATATAACTTAGTTAACATAAATTCAAAAATATATACCATATGTACAATTTTCACTCATATTTAAAGACAAATTACCTGATTTCAATTAATGACAAAAAAAAACTGAATTTTACAAATAATACGAGACTTGATAACCTAAATGCTGGGTGGGTCTGACTGAAGAACAGAGCAGGCTCTACAAGCATAATGCATGGCCTAATGAAAGGCTGGAAAAGGAGTACATTAGCAGTCATGGCAGTTTGAGTGGAGATTCTTTTTCTGAGCAACATTCTGTACGAATCACAAAAAATTATTATGTCGTCAAACAGGGACATTGTCCTATCGTCGATGTAATTTTTTAGTACAGTACTATATTTTCAACGCAAGACTAAATTGTCCATCGGTGTGATTGGCCTGTGTTCGACTGGTAACCAGTCCAGGATGTACGATTCCTCTCTCCCCACAGCGGGTGCTCCAGCTCACCCGTGTACACAAAACACTCATTGTGCAAGATCAGTAAAGGTATTTTATTCTTAGAAAGTGTTTGGATACAAACGTGACTGCCAATTGAACATACTTCAGTCTCACAAAGACGAGATGCGACTGGTTAAATATATTGAAAATCTTACAAAATAGTGAGTGAGTAGCGTCCCAAAATAAAATCATTTGACTTTAGGTACTTTTCCTTTTCCTTTGGGTGTAGTTGCTTTCTTGGTCATTTTGAGCAGTATGCTTGAATGTTTCTTCTCTACAGACCTGGTCTTCTTCCGCTGCATCAAGACAGGGGAAAAAAAAAAAGTCCATGTTTGAAATTAATGTAGTTGAATTCTTGTGGTTGTGTCCAGAACCAACCTGCAGTTGAGGCTTTTTGCCCTCTGTCACTATGGGGACTAGCTGGGGAATTTCTTCATCATCTTCCTTTTCTTCTTTGTCGTCATCATTCTCCTCCTTCTCCTCTACCTTCCTTTTCTTTGCCTTCTCTTCCCCATCCTCTGCAGAGGTTTCTTTTGTGTCCTTGGGTGTTTTTTCAGTAGCAGGCTGCTTTAAAAAAAAATTAATAAAATAAAAATAAAAAATCAACATGCACAACGTGGGTATAACACTGCATTTGGAAGCATTTGCGCTGAAATTCTGTCCTCACCTTTTCCGCCTCTGTGGCTTTGGGCCTGATGAGGTGACTTAGGTCTGAAGTATAGATGGGTAAGGCCACTGATTTTTCACTTTTTAAGTGGACAATCTTCAGCACTGGTCCCTTCTACACAGAAACAGAACAATCATTTAGACAAGAGAGAGTTGGTGGAAAGGTGTGAATGATAAAGGATGACTAAATGATGCCATATATCTACAAATAAAGGCATTTGCTCCTGCTTGACCGACACCATGAAATAAATTACAGGACGCAACAACAACAACAAACTGGTTTTATAAAAGGCTATTAAGCCGAAAATCGCACACACGGACTGGTAGTATTTATGCATTTATTTTTTGTGGATTTAAAAGGGAACCCTAAACATTTTTAATGCGATAATACATTGTATGGGCAAGCACAAGTCAGATCGCAGTACTCTGATTAACATTGCATTCGTGAAATGAGAATTAACCAGGTTAATTAATGTACTTCCATCCATCCATCCATTTTCTGAGCAGCTTCTCCTCACTAGGGTCGCGGACGTGCTGGAGCCTATCCCAGCTATCATCGGGCAGGAGGCGGGGTACACCCTGAACTGGTTGCCAGCCAATCGCAGGGCACATACAAAAAAAACAAAACAAAAAAAAAAACATTCGCACTCACATTCACACGCAATTTAGGGACTTCAATTAACCTACCATGCATGTTTTTGGGATGTGGGAGGAAACCGGAGTGCCCGGAGAAAACCCACGCAGGCACGGGGAGAACATGCAAACTCCACGCAGGCGGGGCTGGGGATTGAACCCCGGTCCTCAGAACTGTGAGCCAGACGCTCTAACCAGTCGACCACCGTGCCGCCATTAATCAACATAACAAAAAAAAAATTGTAGTCAAAAAATGACGTTTGACTAAATTTTCCTTTGCAATGACTGAGGGCTTGACTATAAAGCGTCATTATGATTCTATAACTTTCTAATGGCGGGTAAACTCATTACAGTATTCCAGCAAATAGTTTTGACCGTGTTAAATAATAACCACAGATATGATGAACAAATCAGTTTTGATTATGACACATATTCTGTATATTTCTGTGTGACGGGTGATGAAAGATCTCAGACTGGCAACGCTGTAATCTATGTCGGTCTTCGTTGACTGGACGGCGGCATAAAATCGTCGCAGGGTGCCCTTTCAAAACATCCACGGTGAAGTGTTCAGTTCGTACTTGTCATTTTTTGTGCCGGGAAGTGCCTCGGCGTTTTAATCGCCTATTTTGTTGTTTTCTTCGCACTGATTTCATCCTTCTCATCTGTGACTTGAATTAAATTTTTAAGTGAACTCTATATGCCGCTTCTGTCTCTGAACTTTTCCTCAATTCATCAGCAGCATCCCAGTAAAGCGGGTTGTAATCACCAAATACATTATTAAATCTCTCGCTATTGTTTTAAATGCAATAATTTGTGTCCTCAGAGTTCTTCACATTTGCACATCAGAAAGTCTGTCTCAGGGTGCCATGTTTGCTCGTATAATCTAATAGCTAAGCGTGCTGCGCCTTCATTTTTAACCATGTAATGACTGGCAGGAACTAGAGACATTCGAAGAGTGTACATTATCAGCTGATAGTGTACACTGATGGACTTTTCTGAGTCAATCAGAATCGAGTATTCACCAAGCCCATAGCATAATACGGTGTGCTCTCACACAACCTTTTTTTTTCCATATTCATAATTATTTGTTCTAGAAAATAGAGCTGTCTTGGTAATACTTTTGCAGACCTCAAAATTTATTAAATCAAATTTCATACTTTTCCATATTTGCGTAAGAATCCTGTCACTATTGATATGAAAACGATAGAAAACCCATCTTAATTACTTGGAAGCCGTTTCTTAAGGTGAAGCTACGACATATTGTCGCTTATTAAAAGGCTGTACCCACCATGCGTATTTTTTCAGCCAAAGTTTGGACAGCCGCCTCAATGTTTTCCGTCAACTCATCGGCAGTCATGCCGCTGTGGCCAACACGCGCCATACTGAAAAACAGATCCTTCATGATGTCAGATCAAAGTACACAAAATGTGGATATTTTACATGCCAGCTTGGTCTGCTTAGTGTGTATCAAAGCAGTAGAGGTGGACTCCACGGGAGGAGGAGGTCAACCTGGATTTACAGTGACTTGCTATAGCACCAGCATATCCTGCATCAACCACTTAAGAGAATTGACAGGGTTCTTGTGCGGTGCTATTAGTTACGCTACATATAACGGGATTAGCAAAACGTTCATCATCCATTTTCCATCATGCTTGTCCTCATTTGGTTAGTGGGTGAGTGGCAGCCTATCCCAGCTGACTTTGGGGTACACCCTGGAATGGTCACCAGTCTCAAGTAGGAACATGTAGACAAGCATCCACACTCTTATTAATTACACATATGGACATTTTAAGTCTTCTCTAAACCTAACATGCACGTCTCGTGACGCAGGAGAATTCGAACACCATGCAAGAATATGCAAACTCCACACAGGAGGCCCTGAGCTGAGACGCAAACCCAGAACTTAACGGCTCTGAGGCAGAAGTGATAATCACTAATCAACATGCTGCCAACAAAACAAAAATACAGCAGACCCAGACAACTAAAATGTCAAGGAAATGATGACCTAAAAACTGAACCCAAATCAAAATGGGGCCAGAGAGCCAAGATAAAGTAGAAGAAAATTAGCTTCAAAGTCTAAGGGAACTTCGAGAGGTAATTTAAGTTTTGTTTTACTACAGTAATTAAATAAATAATAATAAATAAATAAAAATCAAAGATTGAACAACTTTCTGGGATGTATAGTGTGTGATGACCTAGTGTACTTTTCCTTTTTTGTTAATTAAATTAAATGAAGTGACAGTTTACTGGTTATTATTCAGATGAGCAAAACACTTTTTAAACCCACCAGCAAGAGCCCTTGTTGTTGACCCTCACACTGGTGCCTTGGACCAATTTCTGGATGTCTCTGGCCAGGTTTTTGCTCTGCAGGTTCACAGAAAGCGGCTCCCTGGCAAAAAGGAAGAGCTGTCAGCATTTTAACACAGTGTTTGCTCTTTTTACCGTGACGGAGGGAAAAAAATTGAATTGGTATTATGGAACAATGGAATGGAATCACTTTCTTATGAACAAGTAGTTGGGTCTCTGGAGTTTTCTGCCCATCCATAAAGAGTAAAATTGAACGACCATGCCCATTTCTGAAAATATGTCTGTGAGTGAGCTTTAGATTGTGGGAAAATTATGTTTCCTTTAAATAGGGCATGTAGACAATGCATACATTAAAGTCTAACTGTTACTTTTTCCTTTCGTAGAAGTGCTTTCCGATATGGGATGGCAGACGGCGGCGTATGCGGTCGTCTGAGAGGAACATATCAAAATTCCCCAATAGGCGTCGTTTAGCCTCAAATGGTTTGTACTCTGTCTTCAGGACCTTGAAGGGGATTATCTGCCAAAGATACAGGGAAGCATTAGCCATTACATTGAGGTATAAATGAAACTTTTCTTTTTCGTACAGACCAATGTTACTCTGGTCTTTGAAACTTTGAAAAGTGATTACCTCAGTGACATTTTTAACCCCCCGTTCTGTCATCAACTTCTTATAAAACCTCTCAGTTTGATCTGCGGTCATTTGGGGCTCATCTCTGGTAAATAGGCAAACTTCTTCTGAGGCTGTACGTTGGCCATGAGGCAATGGACTGATGACCAAACAACAACAGAGAACACTATTATTTATCCAATACAATGACATTTTTTTTTTTTTTTTTTTTAAATCACATTGAAATACATCTGTTGTCCATTGCGATCACTTCGTGAATTTACGCTTACAGGACTCAACATTAGGTACACATAATGCATAAAGAAGAGATGTATTAGAAAATACCTCTGGTTATGATACAATGAAGTATTGTGAGTACACCAATGAAATATATATATGTATATGCGTTATAGACAACATGTTGAGCAAAATGTTATGAGAACAAATGAACTTGCATCCGAATGGTCTGAGCCTCCTTGGGGATCCTCCAGAGAGTGAAGAGCAGACTGATCTTTTGAGAGTCGTCCGTGAAAAGCTTTTTGCCGGCCGACTTGGTTTTTAGGAATGCCTGCAAGGCTAGAACAGCCTTTCTCACCTATGAAACATAACCACTTAGTTTAATAATATGGTTAAACCAGACTTTTGTTCGAGGCCTGCATTTGGGTTAGCTCCAAAGCTAACAAATAAGCGAAGGCCCGTCATTACTGTCAGTACTGCTCAATGCGTAAACATATTAGTCAAACCAACATCAACCCTAATTAACTTATACAGGCTAAAACGGTTCAATTGGTGAGAAAGTTTTTTTTCTTTTTTACCTCTGAGTGGTCTAGTTCAACTTGCATTTTGTCGCCCATGTTGCCTTCACGTGTTACTGCCACGCACGCATGCGTAGTTGCTTACGACGTCACGTGTTACGTCACAACATACAAACTCAAAACTTTATCTGTGCGACAAAAATGTATTTACAGGTGGTCCTCGGTTTGCGACGTCACGTAAATTTGCCCGTAAGCCGCCGTACTTATTACTAACGCAGTAAGTCAAAATTACAGTAAATATTTTCATGAAAAACACTATCCCATAAATATGTAAAACAATCTGATGAAAACCGCTGTGAAGATGCAAAAACGTGTTCATAAGGTAAACTGACTTGATTATACTTTTCTCTCTGATTGGGAGAAATTATTCTAAATTATATAATATAAATAATATAATTATGAATGTAATTTAGTTGTCATTAGTAAAATGTTAATACAAATAAAGGTAAATGTCAGAATATAAAATACCTTGAGTGCAGGGCGGGGGAAAAAACGAAAACATTTTTAATCAAGCGTCATGATTTATTTTTTCGTGTGGCCTCGTTATGCAACAGTTGCATTGTTTGTGTGAGTGTTTGTTCGTCCTTGGTTCATCGTAGAAGTGTGAGAGAGACCAAACGAAAACTGTTGGCACAGCAACACCTAGCAAATAAAATGTCCGCTGGATTTAGACTCTAATCATTACAATTGGAAATGCACTCATCAAATTAGAATTGCATCATGTTTTTGTTTTGTTTTTTACAGGAGACAAAATCAATCTGTAGTTTGTATTTTTGTTCTCTCCAGACTCAGTAACTCTGCATCCATCTCCATAGTAAAAACAAATGGCGTGGCCTGCGTAGTCAGCCGTGTACTGTCGCTACATTAGTGGCATAGCAGAGCTCTCAATATGAGAACCCTGGACGCTGTCTCTCACTTTAGATTGTTCATCATAAAAACTGATCCAGTCTTGTTATTTTCATTTGACAATTAATTCCTCTCTACGCTCCTTAGTTGGATGTTCTTCTCTTTAGCATAGTTGAGTGTAAAGAGAAGAGTAGCTGTTGTGGTTGGGCCCAGCAGCATTTTTCCCCTGGTGGCAAGCAGAACAATTACACAACTTGGGCCACTGTTGCATTTAGTCCTTTTCCGGCACCAGCTTCAGCACTTTTCCGATGGCAATGGTTTTGCCTGGTTGGAGGAAAAATAGGTCTCATTAATAGTATAAATAAATAAATAAAGGTACAATGACAAACTCGGTGAGTGGAGTGTCGTTACCTTCATCTCGGAGCGTGAATCGCCCCATTTGAGGAAAGTCCTTGAAAGTCTCCATGCAGATGACTCCCGCTGCTCGGAACCTGGCGATACAAACCTGGTCCTGCTTAACAAAGCGTGGCCGTGTTTTACTTTTCTCTCCCGTCTTCTTATCCACCATACAAATTAAGGCCTGAAATCAGGATGGAAATTAAACCAAAAGTCTAAGGATGACAAACTAACATAAAGTAAGGGTCACACAGACTAGTCGGTTTGTCGACTAACTACTAATATAAACCTTTAGTATTCTTATGGAATTACCCCTTGAGATGAGTCATCTCATTTAGAGGTGGTCCAACACACAAATACAATAAACACAACATTACACAAACATTCATAAAAACAAATCTCTCCCTACACAAGTCACCCAGCCCACCCCTACCAGTCAGAAGTAAACTACCAGAATACATGCCCATTCCAAAAAATTGCATGCATGAGTTACAACAGAAATATATAAACATGTCATACATGCACATGCCGTGACATTCATATAACAAAAGACAACTGAATTCTTAGACGCAGTATATAAATGGATATGTAAATGGTTAGGCATGAACAATTCATATGCTGCATTAAAAACAGTACACAAGCAAATCAAGAACAGCAACAAGAAGGAGAAGACTCTTTAGCAGTTGCAAGCACAGGGTAAAATGGATGACATGAAGTAGTTTAGGTTTGAAACCCATTTTGGAAGCTTAAGGGCACAGACGCAAGGATGCATGATTCTTTCTTAAAGGGCATGAGCAGATACAGAGTGGATTAATGCAAGTTAAAATGAATGACTTGAACGATTGAAATGAAGTGACGGATCTGATGGAGTCAGGCAAACTAGTCCAATTGGACGGAGCTTTATATTTAACTCATTCACTGCCAGCCTTCCCAGTTAACATGTATATTTGACTTCTAAAGCCGTCAATGGCAGTGAATGTGTTAAGAGCATGGCGTCCAATTTCAGCCCTTGATGTAGGAACATTCAAGAAAATTATCTCTGTATTTATCAAACTATACCTTACGAGTGTCAAGATATTGTTTTAAGTATTGAGGAAAATTAAATACAATGCATTTAAAGACAAATTGCATTACTAACAGGCATATATTCTCTCTGCCCTGTGGAAACAAACTGCTGGAGTTTAACTTGAGTGTCCTTTGCTGAGGTCTCCTTCTTGACATCAGAGATCAACTTTACCTGTCACGCTACTGCCACCATCTGGCTAAGGCATACAGACCAGAGGAGGCAGCGCAGTATGTTTTAGTATGTGCGGCTGGTTATACCAATGCACTCAATAGGCTGGATTTACAGTAATGGGGGGGAAAAAAAACAAATGGTCAGAATATAAAACAGTTGCTTCAGTTAACTTACTGAGATTTGCACTTCTTCGATACAGTTATGGAGGTGAAGAACTGCATTGTAACCAGGACAAATGATTGATTTGTGCTCAATGATGACGATCTGAAATAAAAGGATGAGAGATTTTGAATACAATATGACAATCGTGTAATTTGACAAATTCAAAAGGTTTCCTGTGCAACTTGTTCAGTATTTATGCAAGCATTTTAGATACTAAACAGGCATGCAGAGATCACGAGAGGCACCTGGATTTTTCCTTCTTTTTAAGCACAATAGACGGTGGGTTATCAGTTTAAGATGGAATTCCGTTCCAACGTTAAAGCCGTAGTTAAATCTTAATTACAGTGAATATTTATTTGAAAAGATTTCTAGGTCTAATATGAAGCCATCCAATGAAATACTAAGTGCAGCGGTAACTGAGGGGGTCTTCTTATGCCTCATACGACGCTGCGGAAACTAGTTCATTGCATGCCGTTCGACTGTTATAAACTGAGGACCCCCTGCAGTTGTGATCAAACGTCTCACCTGAGCGTCAAAGGTGCGGCCAGTGTGGCAAAGGTTGTCAGGGCTGCACAAGATGAAACCAGGCAGAATCTCTTCTTCCTCGATGCCCTTAAGCCTCATCTTCAGGTTCTCCCCAGGACCTGCGTCATCCGTCTCCACCTCATCGCTTAGGAGGCTCAGTACTTCCACTATGTGCTGAAAATACATTTGTTAACAAACACATTACATTAAACACCTTTATTTGATTTAATCCCATTTTGCCTGCACTATATTTTGGCAAGTGGCTCAATTTATCATGATTCTCCTTCATGATTTCATTATGACTGGTATGTCATATTTTCACGTTAACCATCTGAACCATGGACTGCTACGTATGTGGAAGCTACATATGCATGTCTATAAATGTTTCAAATCCTTTTATGTATTTCATTGACAAAAACTGTATTACCTTTGAATATATTTTCCCTGATAACTCCACAAGAAGAACGACAACAGATCTCACCCTGTTTGGCATCATGACCAACTGCTGGGCTTTGCTGATGGATCCGGACTCCAGCTTCCCAAGGATGACTGTACCCATGTCCTAAACAAACAAACAAACACGCGCACACATACACACAAACCTGTGTTATATAGTTACTTTAGATTAGTCACTCTCTTGACACTGAACACCGTAAATTTAGGACTATAAACTGTGACTTATTTTACCTACACTTCTTAAAGATGCAGCTTATTTGCGGATTTCTCTTTAACTCAGCAAAATCCTGTTTATTAATAAATCGCTCGATGAGCTCCATTTTATAATGGTAACTCCACTCGTTTTTCAATCAAATTCACACACATTGAAGCAATAGGTTCAGTATAAAGATCTGGTGCACTCCATAGATCAAATTTTACAGTAGATGATAATGTGAAACCAATTATTAATCACACTTTCTTAATAACGGCCATTTGAGTGGGTTGGGCAAATCTAAATTTTACGAAGTTGCTCCAGTAGTAAATAAGGGAATATGAGGCATGTTCAGTCGCTGGATAACAAAAACACATCGTTTTAAACTTGTAGCAGAGTCACACTTTAATCACCAAGACAGTCATCGTGCAATCACAGGAATGAGGAATATCGACATAACGGAAACGAGGGCACACAGATTCCAATCCTGCATGTGTGTGTTTTCTATTAGAGGAAGACATTTTGTCATTTTGGCCTCACACTTTACAGGAAACAATCTGACCTATTGTCAGGCTTCTTCACCTGCTCACCTTGTACTTATCAACGATGGGTAGTCTGACTGGGCCATGGATGGATCTGGTGAAGTTTGGCAGACTATCCAAGTGGGGAATAAATGGCAAACCCCTGGTGGAGAGCAAAAATGAAAGTGGTTCTTTAAAAGATATTTCTTATTAAGTCCATCTAACATGTCCTCCTTTCTACATGGGTCAAAACTTTGAATAATCGCAGCCATCATGCGAACAGTCCCACTTACGTGTACCAGGGACATTCATGGACGGGTTCCTTGAGGTTGGCACCTGTGAGTCCGGAGCAAGGCATAAAGTAGATGTCCTTCTTGGGGTTGAAGCCAACCTTCTTTAGAAATGGCACTAGCTTCTCCTTACACTCTTCATACCTGCAAGTTTATACATCTCAAAAGCCAATAGAAACTCTTCATTTTAAAAGTCACTGCGGCATTAAGAGCGGCACGGTAGTAGACTGGTTAGCACATCTGCCTCACAGTTCTGAGGACCGGGGTTCAAATCCCGGCCCCGCCGGTGTGGAGTTTGCATGTTCTCCCCGTGCCTGCGTGGGTTTTCTCCAGGCAATCCGGTTTCCTCCCACATCCCAAAAACATGCATGGTAGGTTGATTGAGGACTCTAAATTGCCCTTAGGTGTGAATGTGTGCGCGAATGGTTGTTTGTTTATATGTGCCCTGCGATTGGCTGGCGACCAGTTCAGGGTGTACCCCGCCTCTTGCCCGAAGATAGCTGGGATAGGCTCCAGCACGCCCGCGACCCTAGTGAGGATAAGTGGAACGGAAGATAGATGAATGAATGAATGCTGCATTAAGAACATCCATCCTTTTTCATAGCATTAGGGTGAGCTGGAACCTATCCAAGCTGACTTTAGGCAAGAGGCGAGATACGCCCTGGACTGGTAGCCAGCCAATCGCAGGGATCATACAGTATAGACAACCATTGACACACTTCACTTCAATGAACCTAACATGCACATTTTGGAATGTGGGAGGAAATGTGAGGCAGACGTGCAACTGCTTGCCCACAATCAAGAAGTCACGACTGAACACCAATCAAGGTTTTTCACAACAATAGCAATCCCAAATCCAAATCCCACTCTCTATCCACACCCTGCTCACCTGTCTAGGCTCCAGTTGACAGTGGGGTCGTCCATCTTGTTGACCAGGACAATGAGATGCTTGACACCTGCCGTTTTAGCCAGCATAGCGTGTTCCCGAGTCTGTCCACCCTTTTCAAAGCCGGTCTCAAACTCTCCCTTTCTCGCCGAGATCACCTGACATGGGCCAGGAATAAAACGACTTTAATGACGAAACATTTAATTGCAGTCCACCTTTATTTAAAAAAAAACAAAAACAAAAAAAAACAGTTCAGTGTTAAACTGTCTACAGCAAGTGTTCTCTCTCCGTGTACATCATCCACATGAAAACGGACAAAGTAGCAGTCCAAAGCAACAGGTGGCGCTATAACCCACAAGCATTATTCCGTTTCAGCCAGTTCAAAGCATGAAGGCCTTTTTGTAACAAGCGGGGGAAAAAAGGCATATAGCGTAGTAGTAAAATTACATAGGTTCCTTCATCCTGACATATGACGTGTGGACTGCGCCATAACTAGTTTGCGCAGCAGCAGAAGAATACGACATTACCGGTAGATGGCACAAGAAGACATGCTCAGTCATCACGTTACTAACTGTTTTGCCATTTGACTGTTTTATATTCATGGCCGAAGAGTGTCTTTCATACAAATATTTACTGTTTTCATGAAAATGCGAGGTTATGAACGGGTTTGCACAGCGAAAATACAAATATGTGTTCTGATGACCAGTAAAAAGTATATGTATCATTTAGGGGACATGCTGAAAGATGAAGTGACAACAGGAAGATGACAAGGATGCATGAGGTTTTTTTTTTTAACACATGCATGCATAACAATGAGTGTATCAAACAATGATTACTTAATCAACAATTAAATCCATCTTACCAGGACAGCCAGATCGGCTTGCGACGCTCCTCCGATCATGTTAGGGACAAAGCTCTTGTGTCCAGGCGCGTCGAGGATGGTGAAGTGTTTTTTCTCAGTCTCAAAGTAAGCCCTGCCTACCTCCACCGTTTTCCCTTTGTCTCGCTCCTCCTGGTTCGTGTCCAGTGCCCACGACAGGTACCTGCGACCACGATGAAAATACGTATGCAGAACTGTATCAAAAAAATATGACTTTAAAACCCGCCGCGCGCTACTAAACTGGACTATCGGTATCGAATATACCCCGTCAACGCAAGTCTGATGTCACCAATTGGTGACAGATATACACCCTTGTCTGCTCCAACAACACAAAACAAAACACATTAATAACCACCCACTGTAAATATAAACTATAACAGTTAAATATAGACTAAATATGCAACATTAGAGGTGTGTTGTTAAATAAGCAAAATAATTTCAGATGGTTGCCAGAGGAGTAATTCGGAGGAGTCTCATTGAAATCAATGGAGGAAGAGTCAGCTCAGACCAATTGAAGAGTATTATTATTATCATTATTATTATCGTTTTATTGATTACTTCCATGTCGTCCCTGCTTGTGGAGTTATTTATGTGCAATTTGGGCGTCTGTGCATGTGGGTTGTTCCATGTGCACCATAAATGTAAACACAGCCATATTGGATATGTGTCACTTGAAATGTATATGGAAATCAACCCATTAAAAAAACAAAAAATCGGAAATACGCATCAAATCAAAATTGGACACTTCCAAAAACAGAACTCAAGCCATGCTTACCATGTCTCTCTGTTTTTTTCTTTCGCTTCCCTTTCATATTTTTCCAAAGTTCGCTTTTCCACCATTCCAGTTAAATACCTAATGAGAAAAAAACACATACACAAAAAATATTAACACATTCACTGCCATTGACGGCTTTAGAAGTCAAATATCCATGTTAACTGGAAAGGCAAAAGTTAAATGTGTAAGAAGAGGACGTCACAATATTTACTCACATGATCTGTCCACCAATAGTTGATTTTCCAGCATCTAACGGTCAAAAGAAAAATGATGATTATAATATTAAACTGTCGTTTTGAGGTCATCTTAAAGACAATGATGCAGCTAATGCTTACGCACCCACATGACCGATGAAGACAACATTCACATGCTCTTTCTTGGGGGCATCTGGTGTTGAAGGCGCCACTTTAGGTGCAGGCATCTCCTCCTCTTCCTCCTCCATGATCATCTCCTCATCCTCCTTGGTCTCAGCATACGGGTGACAATCCCCAGCCGCCACCGGGTCCTCTTGTCCGCCGCCTCCGCCCGGCTCATCGTTCTGCTCCCACGTGTCTTCGTCGGCGGCCATATCTGCCTCCGAGCTGCCGTTCTCCACCGGAGCTGGAAACAAACGCTCACTGGATGACTCTGGAAGCCTCGTCTCTCAAAACTCCTAGTTTGTAGTTTTGGTTTGAAACATAACTTTTCTGACACACCTTACATGTAAAACATGTGACTTCGACTCAATAAACTAAGACGTCCAAGGGTCTAATTGACACTATTGGTCAAAATCCCAGGCCGCGTAATGCAGTCCAATGGGAAGTCTATTTCAGACGTGGAACAGTGAGGTTGCATCATAACATTCACACAAGGCAGTGCTTGTGGTTCACCAATGCCAGCAATCCAAATAAGGCTCACCATGTGAAACTTCGAGAGCACCCCCCCAAGGCATTCCTGATGGTTTGACGTTTCAAGCATAGCTTCGAGTAAGCAGCGTACCCACCCTGGCACTTGACCCAACACCTCCCCTGTTATCAGCCTGCGCCTCTGTAACCTGACCACAATCCCATTCGGTGTTCATAGTTAATTCATTGTGGCTGCATATCGACTGTTTGTGCCACCCCCATGCTGCCAACTGGATAAGGAGAGAAAAGCAAACATTTTAAATGTTCATTGATATTCATCCCACGATGTTGGCAACGTTTCAGGAGGTGTGGGTGTAACTTCGTCATGAATGAGCGCTAACTGGTGGCGACACGGAGTCGACGTGTTGGCAAGTGACACAGGCTAACTTTAGCTGCGTTAGCAAGATAGTTAGCAAGTTATGCTAAGTTCTAAAGTGTTTTCTAGCTTTCGCGGAAGTTTACCCTCGGAAGGAGGCATTTCCGCGGCGCTGCTTTGAAGGAAGGTCGGCACGAACACCGGGGCGTTGAGGTTGGGGACAAACGGCTTGGCGTTGACGTTGAGTGCGGCGAAGGCGCTCGGGAGAGCCGCCGAGGTGGCCGGGGCCTCGGCGTCTTCCTCCAGCTCCCACGAATCCGGAGCCGTGTCTCTCGGGTCCATTGCTCCGTTTACCAGAGTCGATAAGCTATCCTGTGTCGGTAGAGCTGGTAGGTGTTTGTCGTTCTGCTAGAAAGGCGGCTGGTTATCAGTAGGTTTAAATACTTGACAGCGCTGTTAGTGAACTTCCCATTGCTATGCTGCTTTGACAAGCATATGGAGCGCGCAGCTGACGAGTAGTGTTTAGCCGATGCATGCCCTGCGGTCGCCACTAGAGGTCCCCACTGGTCCCATGCTGGCTGCGGTCTTCGGTTTACGACGGTAATAGCGCCTTCAGTGGCCAGGTAACCCGAAGCTGTACGTAGGGTCGAGCCAAATTGTATCACGGGCCTACGTTAACACAGTATTAGTAATGATTACAGAAAATATCTGTGAATGAAAAACACTTCTAGACCCTAAGTATAAAAAAAATCTAATGATGTATTGAATTCTTTGGCCTCTGCACAAACTAGTCCATCAAACTCCATTCATAAACTGCAAATGTCACAATTATAGTAGCTATTTATATGAAAAACACTTCTAGGCCACAAATATAAAACAGTAAAATGAAAAGCAGTAAGTACAGTAGTAACTGAGTGTCCCATTTTGTGCCACATGCCAATATATTCTTACGCCACGGTGAAAACCAGTCCATTGTGCGTAGTTTGTAAACTTCCATGTGCCATAATTACAGCAAATATTTGTATAAAAAACACCTAAGCCATAAATGTGAAAATGGTACATGGACAAACAGTAACTACGGTGGTAACTGTTTACGCCTAATGCTCTTTATAAGCTTGAAATGTCGTATGTTGGGGCCGTCATAAACCGAGGACCACCTCGTAACAATGAGACCATTTATTTACATTCAAGACCATCTCCTCTTTATTGTGTCAAATCACAAACAAGATGACATGATCCTAACAATACAAACAGAATATACACTGCAACGTGCAACAGAAGTCTTAAAAATACCCTAAATTACTAGAAGGGAACAGCTAACTGCTCTAATATATATTGTTTTTTAATACAAAAACAAAAGGGAACATCTAACTGTGCTAACATTGTATCTGTTTATCTTTCACTCTTTAGCATCAGTAATTCCTCCAGCTGTGATGGCAAAAGTGGCCTCATTTTCAGGCATATCTGGGCTGCAAAAACAAATCAAGAATATTGAAAATGATTCGTATGCGATGTGATATATGTAATTTTGCTGTAAAAGTGATGCATGCCTGTCAAATATTTTGGCAATTCTCATCTCGGCGCGTGCCTTCCTCAAGCTCAACCTTGTGGTGGAAGCATGGGCCAGGATGTGGCCGCCGATTGGCTTCTTGGGATCAGCTTGGAATCTAAAACGGTGGGATAAAACCAAAATTGCCAAATCAAAGCCATAAACGATGTCTGACCAAAAGGGAACACGCAAGCATGTGATCACTTACGTCATCCCTGCACCAGGATCAGCAGTCATTTGGTTGGTCACAAACACAGCAACATTGTACTCTAAGGAAAAGAAAAAAAAAACATTGAAGGAACCTTAATAATTTGCATCATTTTATACGCCTAAATGAAATTCAGTGCAGAGACCATGTATACCGATTTTTACCATCTTAGGCGGGATACACAGTGATAATCGTCCAAATTTGATATGATTTTGGGAAAAAAATACACTCTCTGCGTCATCAATGTGTAGATTCTAAGAATGACTATTAGGCCCACAGACAACAAGAAGAAAACACAAAGATTACCGTAAGTCATCAGTTATAGAATTGTGGGAATAACGTCGTAATTATGAGTATGGAGTTGGAATTTTACGAGATAGTCACATTCATTTTTCTAAGAGGAGTATAAACTAATGCAGAAACAACATTGTGCTTTTGACAGTGCAAACTCACACAGGTATATGAAAGCTACACAGACCTTCAGAGATCTTCTGCAGTCTGGAGAGCATCTGGGCCAGT
The DNA here is from genome assembly GCF_024500385.1 of Phyllopteryx taeniolatus. NCBI lineage: Eukaryota > Metazoa > Chordata > Actinopteri > Syngnathiformes > Syngnathidae > Phyllopteryx > Phyllopteryx taeniolatus. Next base: position 6,876,981 of record NC_084520.1, read on the forward strand.
TTCTGCTGCCTCTCAGCCAACTCACCTCGGCCCGAGAAATCCACTCTGAACAGAGCCATGATGGAGTCAATAATCTGAAGACCACACAAATCAGAAAGCTCTACTTTATTAATAAAGTTATTAAAATATCACAAAGTCCATCACTCATCAGGAAAATAAGTAAAGTGTTCTTCTTACCAGAAGCTTGAAGACCCCTCCTTCTTCATGGAATTTGGCCGCTACAAAGTCCAATAGCTCCATCTGATGTTCACCTGAAGGAAGAGCAGAAAGAACTCACGTTACTATAAATGTATAGATAGGGTCTTTCCATTCACAGGTTAACACTCATAGAGCGCAACTTCCAAAGTTGAACACACTTTCCCTTTGGCTTTTGTGTGGGGTTTTTTTGTGTACCAGCGACTGTGAATACAATAATAAACATCAATTCCATACACAAATAATTATAATAATACGAAAACATTTACCAAAGAGATGCTAACGAAGGCAGCACAGTGAAATAGTGGTTAGTACAGTAACAAATTCCTGTTACCTCGCCATTACATATCTGTAAGGTGTCTTCAGGGTGTGTTGTTTTACTACATTACTAGTTTCATTATACAGTAGCTAACTTCTCCTGACAGTTTACTGACAGTTTGAGTCTAAAACATTATTTCGAAAGGGATTTTTATTTATTTTTTAAATTTAGAACAACTAAAGTCAACTAGCATCACAAAGTGGTTTGTGTTCAACTTTGGAGGTTCCACCGTAGTTTACATCGAGTCATTAGGCTAGTTACTTGATTTGGTTAGTAGTATAACTCACTGTTCATTTGAATATGAGCAGGCTATTTGAGCTTCTCATATTTTAAAATAATGGTTTACTGTTTAATAATTGGGAATATGTAATCTTGAGTGCAGCACAGTGGGACTAGTGGTTAGCACATCTGTTCTACACTAGCTTGCGTGGGTCTTCTCTATGTATTCTGGCGTCCTCATTCCAAAAACATGCATGTTGGGTTAATTGAAGACTCGAAATTGTCCCTAGGTGTGAATGTGAGTGTGAATGGTTTGTCTATTATGTGCCCATAGATGGATGTAATGTTGTAATAAACATTAACATTGTTTGTTCATTTTCCCAAACATCAATAAAAATTATTCCTTCAAATAGGCATCCCTCGTGTATTTGTGATGCATCTTCTTACTTGTGTAGGCCCGGGCATAAAGAACATTGTCAAGGACAGCATCATGGTCCACATTAAACCTTTCAGCAATGTCTCTCAGTCTGTCTGGGCGACTGCAATGGGCATTTATGAAGGGTGATAGAAACAAAAGAGAAGGAAAAAACAAACAAAACATGAACAAAACTTCTTCTGTTAACATGCTTTTATCAAGGTGAGGATACAAGGTGTTCTCTGTGTCGATAAAGATGACCTTCCCGCCTGAGTAGCCATCTTCTCCTGGCAGCTGAGCAGTGACTGGGACAAAAACCACACAGCGGGGAATGGAGCAAAAAAAAATTATTACTTGTTCTTAGCAACCATGTCTTGTTTTTTTTTTTTTTTTTTAAATAACATGACGCTTTACTCACCACAAAGTGTATGGGAGAGCTGTGTTTTTCCCGTACGGAACTCTGCAGGACAGTATGACATTTTAACCAAGATGTCCAGTGGATATTAAAAGTCTAAACACCAATCTCAATCAAACTCATGTTAAATAGGAGTCAGAACACACCTGCCACCATTTAAAGTGCATCTGACTGAACTCAAATAAATTATGACTTTTTCTGCTTTCTATTGCAGCCTAAGGGTTTTGTGCTAACACTGACTGCTACTTTGAAATGTTCATAATTCTTTCCACCTTGTGTAAGGCCCCAGTTCCATCTGAAGAAAAGCAGTCCAAAAGCATTGTTGCTGCCACCGACCGCCATGCTTCGCTGTGTGTTCTTTTGCCGATGAGCAGTGTTATGTTTGCGAAAAACATACATTTGGGAATTATGGTCAAAACGTTCAACCTTGGTTTCATTGGACCATAAAAAAATCTCTCAAACACATGTGGGAAAATGGGCTGTGGTCCAATGAAACCAAGGTTGACGTTTTTGGCCATAAACGTTAGAAGTAGTTTTGAAATGGCTTACATTGGTCTCATTTTTTTATATTGCAAAAACCTGGCATTGGAACAGGGGTGTGTAGACTTTTAAATCTACTGTATAAACTGATACAAGATTAAAAAAAAGATAAACAGTAGCCTAAAGAAAAAGAGGAGGAAGATAAAGTATCTCACCACCAAAGGCTTCTGTGATAGCCATACTCTCCATTCCTCCACCCAACAGTTTACTGCAGAGACAAAACCACAGTAAATTATTAGATTTGCATTCACATTTTTCACCAACTTAACATATTTGCTTAATCAAATTACAACTAATCAAAATACAAAGTCAGGTCTTAACTCAAACTCCTGACTCCCGGTTGTGATGTGGAAAACGTGCTTCCTCTTGGCACTGTACTCAAAGGCAGTCTGGAAACCAACATTCTATGAGGACAGAGAATTATCTAAAAAGTTATATCAACTCACTCTACATCACAGCAAAAGCCTGTGCAACATTAATTGTTTTTTTTTTAACCAGCATCTTCCCAGCAGCCTCCTTGATTTTTTCCACTTTTGCTTCCGACAATCCCTTAATGTTGCACAACGCCTTGCGAGTCGTCATTTGGATTCCCTTAACAGTGCAGATGCCCACTGTCTTCATTTTTTTTATGTCTGCCATATTCTGTGGTGACAAACAGTAAGAAGAGGTTAGAGGGAATTGTCACATGTATAGATATTGGTTTGGTGATAAAAATTTGAATTATTGTAGTTACTTACTATGCCATGTTTTTGCAGAAGGTCAATGTCTTGGAAAAAAGAATCCTGTTTGTAGGAGGCCAAAATGAATGTTGGACTATTTTAAAGAAGGTACTGTTTTTAATTTATCAGAATGTTCTTAGATATGTAAAAGAAACTGGACGACATAGCTTCCTTAGACAACATTAGCTCATGTAAACTTGGTTTCTGCTCGTATCTAACACTTTGCATTCAGTTCTAAGCAGGTAGTATCCAGTTCTTCCAGTTTAAAGTTTGAGAAGTTGAATTGTTTTACCTCCTCATCCTGAAATGTAGCATCCTCTTCAACAACTTGATCCTCTGAGACTTTCATTGTGAATGCTGTGTGGTTACAACGTTGTGGGGATTTTCGAAAACCAGGTTTTAGCCACGAAAGCTCGACTAGCTTTAGCCGAGGTAAAATAATCTTCCGAAATTAGCAAAAGACTCTGTGTTGGTATATCAAAGTCTAACAACAAAAAAACTTATTCGTAAGTACTGCAAATATTAATCATGTAGAAATGTAAATGGTACATGTGACCTTGCTTCATGAGAAGCTCATTAGCTACTGGTAAGAATGAATGTACGAAATTTAGGAAACAGTAAGCAATTAAAGTTCAAGTGAACGGCGGGAAAGGAAGGCTCGGTGATGATACGTTCGTGGCAAAGGGAATTTTCTAATTGTTTTTCTTTTAAAGGCGGCTGGCAGCCATCGTAATGGAGCACTACCGCCTCCGTCTGTTCTAACGTTTGGGTCAGAGTCAGACGGATTTTTTAATCCGTACATACTAAATGCTTTACCTAAATGCTTATATGAAGCCTTGTGTCCCTTAAAAAATCCTATTACTATCCTCACTTGTACCCTTTCTAAACACCCCCAAACCCTTTTCCCCTTAATCTCTCCCTCATCACCTCTTCTGTCTCAAATCTTCTACACCTCATTAATACACAGACTCCTCACGTAACACTGCTTCAAATTTAAATTGGATTATTTTTTTTTCCAGAACCACAGAATACAACGAATGGCAAATTCAGGTGTAGTAGGGAGATTGGTAGTAGTTTATTTCCAGGAATCCGCAATACTTTTCAAATTGTGGAATACAGAACTGTATATTATTTTTGCACAGCACTGGGGCACTAATTTAGGTTATTCATATGGTATATTTCCCTAACTGCTCAAAGCAGTATGGTAGATAGATGGTATACACTTTTGAGTGAAAAACAGATAGTAAGTTATCTACCACATGTAATTTAGACCAATTATTCTTATGCTTATTTTGACAACTCATTTCCTTTTTGTGGCTTTTAATTAAAATGACCATAACTGTAAACTTTTTTTGTATTGTTGTGCTTTCCAACAAAACAACTACACAAGCTTCCTTGGTCAAGACATCAGGAGATAGCATCAAAGCAAACTATTGTACAAATCAGATTTTTTTGTTTTCCAACACATTTGAACAAAATCGATGGCTGATAATGATCTTGCAGTAATATACAGAGCACTGTACAATATTGAACTGTGACAGAAAGGCGACACAGAGGAGCCATATTTTGCTCACGGAAGCTTCAGAGACATTTATTTCCTATAAACAAATATTGAATGGAATAATGTCACTTATCACGTGACTCAGACTAGTGCGAACTCAAAACATATCCTACACAAACAAGTGGAGGAATGATTCTGAGAATGTATCCATTTCAGAACACAAAAAGCTGACTCACAATCTGTAACCTCTTACTGTATTTTTCCATGTATAGCCTTCTTTTCCTGCTTTCCTTTACAACACTTAAGTCAGGATGATATACTTATTTATACATATATTAAGAAAAGACTGAAGCAGTACTCCTGAAAATCAGTCTCTGTGTGGTGTTGGAGTAAGGAGAGACAGTAAAACATGAAAACAAATCTTCTTAGCATTGGATGGGATGAGCCAAGAGTGATGCCGTGACCTAAAGGTTGCATGACTGGTGTGGAGCTCAGGCCTGTTTTTTGTTTGTTGTTACAGCAGTTCTTTGCATTTTTTTTTTCATGGTCTCTCTGTCCCCCCCTTGCGGCCACCAGCTCAGCATTACAGTGGCATCAGAATTCAGGCTTGAAGTGGGCCACATATTCTCTTCACATCTTTCCGGGGCCTGACGGCATCATGCCTGGCATCCCACCAGACATTCCAGTGTTGGGCCCCAACAGGATCTGAGGAGGACAGCTTCATATGTTAATCATGTATGGTACATATTTATGAGGAACTACGGGAATATAGGGTGATAACCACCAATATATATTTGATTTCTGAATTGAAATTTTGATTTTCGTATGCACTGGCAAGCGGTAAACTGCATGACCTTAGCCCATTACATCAGCAACCCCTGCAACTAAATCTTCATTACTGGTCGGGCTCAGAATTGGTACTACATAAGTGTTTACAGCCAGAACTGCTTTATGTACAGATATGAGGACTCTTGGGTTTTGGGGTAGAAGGAGATGCATGTATTGTAGTACAAAACAGTCTACTGTTCAAATTCTTGCCTTTGTTTGTACCTGTCTTTTTCTGTCATAGCTGGCTTCACATATGGTATATCAGCACAAGCTGAGTACAGTTTTCGTTGTCACGATGACCGGCTACAGATGCCGATGCTGCCAGCTTAGCAAATTTGTCACCATATTTAGCAACTGTCCAATACCCAAAACACCCCACTCCCCCATAAAGCAAGCACCCATACAGATTCCATTGTAGTTTCACTCATGGAGGCAGAATTTAATCATGGTGCGTAAGAGAAGGCAGCTCATAGGCATATTTTAGAACTCAGGAGGTAAGATTTACTTGGTTGATACATTTTACACTCCATAGGTGAGGAGGCACTCCAGAGACCCAACTATTTAAATTCAAATGATTAAAAAGGTAGTTTTAAAAACATTTCTTCTTTTGAACAGTGTAGTGTGTGTGTCTGTCCAACTAGCTTCTGCCTTCTTGTCATGCTGAAATGGTCACGGTTGTTGTAATTAACAAATCACCTGTCTCTGCTGCTGTAACTGCTGCTGCTCCAGCTGTAGCCGCTCCGTCTCAAACACCACAGGCAGCACCAGGATCATGAAGGAGGTCGTTCCCACCCAGAGGGCTGCGCGAGAAAAACTAGATCGAGACATAAACCAAATGAAGTGTCCCAACAGCTTCTGTTTTAAAGTGAAAATTGAATTGGCAGTTGGCTGTAGCTGGACTTAACTGAACAAATGGAAGAAAATGTACCTGTAAAACCTCTTGGCCAGTGAGACCGAACACTGTGCTGAGAACTCAGCAGCTGTGCGAACTGTGTCAGGAAACATCTCTGTCAGGCCCCACAATCTCTCCACCAGGGTTTCATCAAGCTAGAACACAGATGAACAAACTCAGTCACATTTTAGCTCAACTACAAACTATTTAATGTCTAATGACGCATCCGTAAATGGTCAGTCAAAAACACTAGGGATGCACCGATACGAGTATCGTTGCCAATACCGTACGTCTGTAATGTCGTCGTACTCGACAAAATGCTCCGATCCTACGACACTGATACCACATTACCAGCCTGACATGTACCTCGAGGCAGGTGGAGTAGGAGCCATGTCAGCCATATGGAGATACTTTAAGGTACACACAGCTGACAGCACTTTGTTATTTGTCCAGTAAAGAGACGTAAGCGATACTGTGATAAAGTATCACTTCAGTTGTCCTATCAGATTTATTTTACAACTTCTGGTGGTAAGAAGCAGTCTTGTAGAGCAGGCTTCTCAAATGTACTTGTACACCACTAGATATTGTCCAATTTCACTTAATTGGTCCGAATATTTTTAGATTTGATCATCTACATTATATTGCCAAATGATTCGCTCACCCATCCAAATAATCAAAATCTGGCGATCCAATCACTTCCCTGGCCACAGGTGTATAAAATCAAGCACTTAGGCATGCAGACTGTTTTTACAAACATTTGTGAAAGAATTGGTTGCTCTCAGGAGCTCAGTAATATCCAGCGTGGAACTGTGATAGGATGCCAGGTGTGCAACAAGTCCAGTCGCGAAATTCCCTCGCGGTAGGCCACGTAAACTGACGGAACGGGGTCAGCTGATGGTGAGGTGAATAGAAGAACAACAACAAGAAAAAAGAAGAAGAAGAAGAAGAAGAAGAATCATCTTTTATTGTCATGAACATGCATGCATGCACACGAAATTTGTTCTCTGCATTTTACCCATCACAGTGAACACACACGCTTGTTAGTGGAACACACTGAAGCAGAGGGCAGCGTGTGCGACGAGGTCAGCAAATGTTTTGCAGAGTTAATTGCTACACACCTCCAAACTTCATGTGACCTTCAGATTATCTCAAGAACAGTGCGCAGAGAGCTTCATGGAATGGGTTTCCATGGCCGAGCAGCTGCATCCAAGCCGTACATCACCAAGTGCAATGCAAAGCGTCAGATGCACTGGTGTAAAGCACGGCGCCACTGGACTCAAGAGCAGTGGAGACACGTTCTCTGGAGTGACAAATCACTAGTTCAGGGTGTAGCCCGCCTCCTGCCCAAAGATAGCTGAGATAGGCTCCAGCACTCCCGCAACCCTTGTGAGGATAAGTGGCTCAGAAAATGTATGGATGGATGGATGGGTCTGGGTATGGCAGTTGCCAGGAGAACAGTACTTGTATTGTGCCAAGTGTAAAGTTTGGTTAAGGGGTTGTTTTTCCGGAGCAGGGCTTGGCCTTAGTTCCAAAGGAACTGAATGCTTCAGCATACCAAGCGAGATTGGACAATTCCATGCTCCCAACTTTGTGGGAACAGTTTGAAGCTGGCCCCCTCCTCTTCCTACATGACTGTGCACCAGTGCACAAACCAAGGTCCTTAAAGACATGGATGACAGAGTCAGGCGTGGATGAACTTGACTGGCCTGCACAGTCCTGACCTCAACCCAAGAGAACAACTTTGGGATGAATTCGAGCAGAGACTGAGAGCCAGGCTTTCTCGTCCAACCCCAATTTGTGACCTCACAAATGTAGTTCTGGAAGAATGGTCAAAGGTTCCCATAAATACACTCCGAAACCTTGTGGACAGCCTTCCAAGAAGAGTTGAAGCTGTTACAAATGCAAAGGGTGGACCAACGTCATATTGAACCCTATGGATTAAGAATGGGATGTTCATAGTGTAGTTCATATGTGAGTCAAGGCAGGTCAATGACTACTTTTGGCAATATAATGTATCTATGCCAACGACATGTAGTGACAGAGAGAACTATTAAATACTCTTTTACAAGAGAGCAATTATCCCATACAAGGTTTCCACTTTTTGTGTCATTTTTGTTTGGTGGTGTACAGTGTGACTTTTTTAAATACTGTATGCGCCTTAGCTCAATACGGGTTAGAAAACGCCGACTTAGCGAACAGCCTGATTCTCCTCAAGTAACGCGCTAGCTACATAGCTTTACTGCATCCTTATCGCCGTTTTAGCTAGAAACGCTAAGCAAATAAATATAGCCAGATGTTTATGAGACAGCAAATGACTTATGTTTAAGGTACCGCAAACTGACTAGGAACTCACATCATCATCGTCGTCGTCAATTTCGTCCTCGGGGGGCCGGGTAGCCACCGGGCCCGCGGCCGGGGAAAGCTCCTCGATTCCGGCCATGACGTCTCTTCTGTCCCGCTGCGAGATATCTCGTCGGTCAAGCAGTGCGCAAGACAACTCAAATCGATGGACAACACAACAATGTCGATCGCTAAATTAAAATATGTTTCACAACTGAAGCTTGGATAGGCTCCAGCAGCCCGCGACCCTAGTGAGGAGAAGCGGTAAAGAAAATGGATGTCTGTCAAGTAGCTCCGAAGAAAAACCGCTAATGCTAGCAAGCGTGCATACATGCAAGTCGGAGGTCACCGGTGGAACGTATGCGCATGCGCGTCAGCACACCGGGTCATGACGTCATTGACAGAGGTCATTTGGTGCTTCGCGTTAATCGAGTAGCGTCCTCTAGCGTCTGGATTCTTAATGCAACCACTGATGTTGTTTTGAACTGACCAAAAATAACTTGTTTTTGCTACTCAGTTTCCTTGGGAAACATGGGCTGAATGTGGAACCAGAACACTTTTAAACTTCAAATTTCTTTGACATTTAACAGTAAGTTAGTGTAAACAGTATTCTGCTCAAGGGATATGAATATGTCACACTGTGGAGAACGCTACTGAATAGTAACTAATTTTTATGCACACTTTGTCTATCAATGGAACCGATGAAGCGATGCCACTCTTGCATGACAAGGGTTCAGTGTGATACACATTACCCACTGAGCATTTACATCATTAGTGGGTTGCATTAATTTTGCCGTTTTCCCCCTAAAATTTTAGTAAAATAAACAGTATGTAAATGTGTTTATAAAAACTAAGCAGTATGTTAATTGTTTATTTGACAAATATTTGTATCTTATTATTTTAACAACATTTGTCAAATAAACAATATGCAATACATTACACAACCCATACATTTAACAATGTTTTATTAATTTAATTGAATAATTGCTTGATTAATTCAATTTAAAGTGAGAATGGGTTGTTTTCTTTTAAAATAAACTTTAAAATAAACATTTAAACTTCTCTTTTTTACGTCATCTACGAATGACTTGGCTCATGTGTCCGTTTTAAAAAAATAATAAAAAATAAATCACAAAGATTTGCACACCCCTACGCGAAAGCATTAGCACGACACGTGACATGACCAAAAACGATAACAAGCTGTAATATATTAACTTTACAACGTTAGTCAACATTTACTTTAACTCTCGCATTTGTCCAATGTTGATGTCGAGTTTGACTTTGGCCGTTTACGTAAATAGAAGTGTTTTGATCCATGTTTTGTCGTTGGGAGTTGCAATGGAGGGCTGGCCGAGGGTTTCCTTGTTTACATCCACCCGGAGTACGCGGCGGAGGCGGGGTTAACTCCGCCCTCATTCTTCAGCCCTTACGTCATTGTCGCTTGTTTTTTTTTTTTTTTTTTTTTTTTTTATGAATGAAAGAATCCCACCTCAGAGCGCAGCGAAGTCATTCCGGGAAAAGGCGGACTGACATTTTGTCACCATAGTCGCTTCGAGCCAGCGGCTAAATTGTCACATTTCGGAACTAGGAGACACCGAAGACGTGTATGTGAGTCGATAACAACAACGGAGCATTGGAGGAACAATCTCTATCGTGAAATCGCCAAATAAACCAAAGGACAAGTGAGTGGGCAGCTGTTTAATCTCTCGTAGCTGATGCTAAAAATGCTAACAGCTCGAATTACTAGCATGTTCAACACGGCGTGGGTGATGTATATTCCATTTGAATAATAATAGTATTACATCGCGCTATTTACCAAACAAGTGGAATTTGTGAATTCGCCTTGGCTTGTGTAAATGTTTGAATATTCGTAACAGAACATTTTTACAGTCGTACTAAAATGGATGTCGAATCTGCATTCTTCGCTACGGCTGTTTACTACAGCGGCGGCACTTTACCCTAAACCGGCCACCTCCTGGTTATAAATCACCATGACAATTTCGTATAATATTATTGAGTCGTTTACCATGATACACAGAGGGCATTTTTTGGGGTTGTCGCTTGTGTTGCGTTTACTTGTTGCGCTCGGTTTCGCTAAGCTTCCATGTAAAAGCCAGCAGACTTTATGGTATTTTTAGCCGAGCATATACACGGATATCCTGCAGGCTTGTGACAAATATAGCAACAGATCACGGGCTGTTTTTTTTCTTGGAGGATTTTATTTATTTATTTATTTTGACCGGCTATAGCCGGTTTAGCTTTAGCGGGGCGATTGGTGTATTGCTGAATCACCATGACTTCACGAAACGACGGTTTCCAGTCCGCCGGCTGTTTGGACGCCAGTGTGGTTGCTTGCGACCACTTCAGGGCCCACGCTTTTCGGGAAATTGCACTAACTGTACGCAAAATGACAGAGCGTTGCCGTTTGCATATTTTAACGATTGTCGACCCTCACGCTGTAAAGCAACACGTGCTTTTAGCTGTTTGACTGTTCAGGAAACTGACTTAAACTTAATTAACTTAATTTCTTCCTCTGATTAGATTTCCTTGCCTGGAATGCGGTCTAAAATGACACTGGACACCAACCGGTTACTGTTTAATGGTGCACATGCTTTTGACTTAAGATAATCACCAAACAAGAAAAGAGCTGTTTAAAATAAGAAAGTGAAAGTGTTAATAACCTTGAATAACAAGGCTCATTATCATACGTGCTTGAGAAAATACAGGGTGTCCATAAAGTCACTGTACAATTTTAGGTAATTTATTAGAAAAAGCAAGTGAATAGTGAAATTGTGGAAATTATTTACAGGCACACCATTTATCCAACACTGTTCATCTCTATGTATGTCTTGTGCCATGCATGAATTGTAATGGTGGATGTAGTTACGCTGAGTCTGCGTAAATCTGATTTTGTTTCAGTAAACCGCGATACATGTTGTGCCCTTTCTTGAGCCTGTTTTTTTTTTTGTACCTATTAAATCAACAGGACTACACAACTGCATTGTGATTAAAAATATATAGGGCGTGTCAGAAAAGTTCCAGGACTGGAGTCACAAAAGCACTCCTGGAAGGATTCTTCGTTTGTCACAGGCATCATGATGTCATTAATGTCTTCAAAACAGGTTCCCTTGAACTTGAAAAAGAGGAGTGGGGGGAAAAAAACAGACAGAGCCAGTTCGGCTGAGTAGAGAGTTTGCTCCAGCATGGCGATGTTGATGTTCTTCTCAGTCAGGAACTGTCAGATGCTCAGGGCATTGTGAGCAGCCACAAACTGTCCTGTCACAACTCTTGTCCATTGAATGCCACAGGAGCTTTTTGTTGAGCTGGTTGATCGTCTGGTCCATATTTAAAGGGAAAACTTGCAGTGTAGTTTTGGGAGATCGGTCCTGGAACCTTTCTGACTCACCTTGTCAAACAAATCTGATTGACAGTGAGTGCTTTAATTTCAAAAATATCGATCTTGTACAGAACTGATCCAAACCTTGACTGAGATCACTAGCAGGGGGGTTGTCGGGCTTCCTTAGGTTAAATAACAGAAGGTCAACATCATTCAGGAAGTGTACGCTTATAATTCGTTCACACGCAACACGCTTCCTTCTCAGCTCAGCATGAAAGTGAAAAAATTTGAGCTGTACACACAATGAAAGAAAGTATTGTCGCCATGCAGCAGACATGGTCGCCACTATGAGCCAGCAGGTTTTTTCTAGCCCGGCATAAAGCCTCAAGTTAGTCATTGTGACAGTGACCTGACATGCACCGCAGGGCCCACCCCCACCCAACCCACTCAAACAACTGACCTTAAGAGGAATGCAGGAAATCACACACTGCCTCTCTGGACTTAATGCTAGATATGATGTTTCGGTTTCTAAATAGAGCTGCTCAAAGACGCCGCACTGTTAAACAAACACTTCTGTGAGCGTAAGCATGTGTTTCATGTTACACAAATGTACATACTTAGTTTTAGTTGATCGGCTCATTTTGTTTACCTAAAAACAACAAAGTGTAGTATTTGTACCTTGATAATTAGGAAATATTTGCGGTCTGCCCAACCAATTATTCATCCATTTTCTATGGTGCTTGTCCTCATTAATAATAATAATTAATGAAGTGGTCCCTTGACTGATGAATTAAATTTGTCCCATGACCACGCTTGTAACTAAAACACTCATATCTCAAACCCATCCATCCATTTTCTGAGCCGCTTCTCCTCACTAGGGTCGCGGGCGTGCTGGAGCCTATCCCAGCTGTCATCGGGCAGAGGCGGGGTACAATCGCAGGGCACATACAAACAAACAACCATTCACACTCACATTCACACCTACGGGCAATTTAGAGTCTCCAATTAATGCATGTTTTTGGGATGTGGGAGGAAACCGGAGTTCCCGGAGAAAACCCACGCAGGCACGGAGAGAACATGCAAACTCCACACAGGCGAGGCCGGGGATTGAACCCGGGTCCTCAGAACTGTGAGGCTGACGCTCTAACCAGTCGGCCGCCGTGCCGCCATATCTCAAATCATCTTTCCCCATTGAAATAAATGGAAATGCAGTCTATCTGTTGCAGCCTTACTCAAAACACCAACAAAAAACATTTGTAGCGTTTTTTTTTGTTTTTTTTTTCCTCCTTCATTCTTCGATGCCAGTTGGCTTTGTGCTCCTTCTGGTGTGTCCCACCTTGGCCAACAGGTGGCAGTATAATGCAGGCATGCATAATACACAACGAAGAGTTTCACAACTAAGTGATTCAGAAAGGTGCAGTAATATTAGTCATTTTATTTGTCATTTTTAAATATCAAACAATCAAATGAAACGCAGCAAGTACAGCTGTAACTGAGCGTGCCTTCTTGTGCCAAGCGACGACTTTTTGTTATGCCGCTGCGCAAACTCGTTAATTGGCGCAGCGTTTGTAACCTTGAAATATCATATTTATGATAAATGACACCAAAATCCCTCTCAGGACAAATATAAAACAACCAGATGAAGACCAGTCTTATTCATTGCTCATCGTGACCTCGAAATGCTGTATGTCAGGACCGTAGTGACCCTAGAGTCCCCGTACAGTATACTTCTCCTGTTTGTATTTATCACTGCATAAAAGTCAGTGGTCATTACAACCAAAATTCTTAATTTTTGTAGTGTTTCTCTGTGGCTGTTAGATTTTTTTGTCCAATCAGATTTCAGCCCTTATATCCGACCATGTTAATCTAATATGGTTTCTTAGTCGGCAGTGCTGGCCGTTGTAATGTATAATATATTGGCAATGGGATTGTTTCTTTAACCAATCAGAGTGGAAAATTTGTCCTCACAGGGCCAGAGAGCTGTCTCATTATGACATTATGACATCAGCATTTTTCTGTCCTCTGATTGGTTTGTCACAGCAAAACTTCAGCCAAATTCAACTAACAAAACATGATTGTAGCAATCTGCACATATTATTAATCAGCAACTTTGGTGAGTCTAGTGTATTTTATTGCAATGTTTTATGTTTGTTGTCATGTTATTTGCTACATTTTGATTGTGAACTGCTCCAGATGCAATATGCGGTACAGTTGGATGTTTTTATATTGCGTATTTGTACAGAATTGATACTTTTTGTTACGTAATTGTAGGGGTTTTAAGAGCAGGGGGAAATTTGTAAGAATTTTTTTCCATGCTGATTTTGAATTGAAATGTAGCACAAATTGCCATTCTCTGCAGTAGCAGGCCCTAAGAACAGTTGCCGTTCTCCCAATGAAAACTTCGGACCGTTGGCAGTGCGTTAACAGGAGGAAGTGTTGCTTAGGACACCTGCTTTGAGCAAGCACAAGCCCAGAAGCCTTGGTAACTTCCTCCTTGCCACGCCAGCCAACAAACGAAGGGGCCTGTCACTTTCACACACAGAAAATAGCTTCCACTGATATCACGCCACGGAATTAAGACTAGAGCGCGTGTCTGGAGAGGACTGAGAGATCTTGCGGCTTCTCCTTTTCTCTGCGTTGCATGACCGACGGTCTTGTGAGCGGACATAGATGTCAGGCCAGATATGAACCAAAACGGCGTGATGCCCTGACTCGCATTTGAGCCGCCTACCTTTAAAAAACCAACAACGCTGAATCCTGTTTGTCTCTTCTCAGAGTGTCTGAATCTGTGCTGACTGGTTCCTGCGGGCGGGGGGAAACCCGAGGAGAGTGGGATCATGACGACAGAGAGAAACAGCAAAGCCCTGAAGGTAACACACATAAGTAAGAAACAGTGGGAGTACATTCAGTTTGGCCATTTACAGAATGTTGATTTAACCCCCCCCCCCCCCCCCCACCCCCCCCAAAAAAAGACAGAAAAAAACGAAGGATTTTAACAAGGTTGTCCTCTTTATGCAAAGGCAGAAGTTGTGTTGCACAATTGTAGTAGTAGATGTTGACGTAGCAGTGGGTGCCTTACCGAGTACCTGCAAGAAGTACGGTGGCCTTTAAGGTGTAAAAAGGCGAAGTCCTCGCTTGATTCTGCTCGAGTGTGTGAAGTCCACAATACGCCACTGATTACATGACAGATTTGAACTAAACCCTGATAAGAAATGTTATTTTGGCTATTCATTTACAACCATGCTGAAAAATTGGACCTTTCTAAACATAGTTTCTGCTTAAACTGTGCAGTAATATATTATCGACATTGTCAACTGTTGGCAAGATTTTTAAAAACATCGAAGACATTCCTGTGTTTTCATATTGTTGGTGTGTCAACATTTACATACCTTAAAAATGGACATTACTGTCATTTCCATGTAAACAGCTGTCTGTGAAAACGTGCCATTACATCACAACTAAAACAACAATGGCGCAACTGTTGACGATAAGATTGTTCTTCTCCAACAAACTGTACATTTAATGGACTGCAAATGTGTCTTACCACTTGCAGTGCTCCGCACAAATGAGTGCACTCCAAATTGTGTTTAGAAGACAATTGATTCTAGTAGAGTTTCCTTTTAGAATCAACGTTTTCTATGGCCTACTAGGGCAGTGTGGTGTAGCAAAAATCCGATTGCAATCTTGATGATGGATAAAGCAAATGATGAGAATGTTGTTCAAAGCAAGTTTTTCTTTTTCTGTTTTGTTTTCCCTTTCTGGGATTTACTTTATTTTTCCTCATAACAAGCTTTGAATGATTAAATGGATTGATTGAAGTTAACATTTAAAGTATTCTGGAATCATTATTTATTCTGTCGTCAAGAGTTTATATTTTACATGTCTGCACTGCAGAAGGAGCTTAATGCCATTCCATTCTATTCTAAACTAAACTAAACTAATCTAGAAATGAGCCTTCCAACCACATGGCTTGGCTGCTCCGTATGTCTGTCCCCCAAAAAGTAACGCCGCACCCACAATAAACGCAATAAACAAAATAGTGTACCAAAATCACCTTGTCTCACCTCTTATAATTGCGTGTCGATGCCAGAAGCTCCAAAGCACTTTTAGTTCTGTTCGACAATAATATGGCCTGACGAAATAAAACTCTTCCCCTCACTTCAACATAGTTCTCTGGTGGAAAGCAAGGTTTTAAAAATAGACAACTTTAGCCTGAACACAAACACAATGAGTTTTTCAGCGGGAAAAAGGAGGATTGGTTCCCCCCAAAAATTAGCGAATAGGCAAATTTCATAATGCCGAACCACAAATTTAGGTTGTTGTTTAAGTTGTAAGTGTAGTTATTTTCACCCACTCATATGTCCTGTCTTCATACTTCCACTTATTCAGGTGAAGCAGGAATGCGGCGAGAATGTGCCCTTCCTGTCGGACAGCGAGCTCATGTCGCTGACTGTGCGGGAGCTCAACCTCCACCTGCGCGGCATGTCCCGCGAGGAGATCCAGAAGCTCAAGCAGCGCCGGCGCACCTTGAAAAACCGGGGCTACGCCGCCAGCTGCCGAGTCAAGCGGGTGTCCCAGCGCGAGGCCCTGGAGCAGCAGAAGCTGGAACTCCAGAGGGAGGTGGACCGGCTGGGGGCGGAAAACGCCGGCATGAGGAAAGAGCTGGAGGGGTTGGGGGCTCGCCTGGCCGCGCTGCAGAGGTTCGCCCGAGGCCTGGAGGCCGGAGGGGGCAATCTGCTGGCCACCGCGCCGCGCCTTAACACCGCCTCCGTCATCACCATCGTCAAGAGTCCGCCGCAGCCTCAACCGCAGAGGGACCAGGAGTCTTCTTAGGCTCTGTAAACAGACTGAGGGGGTGTGGAACACACACACACACACACACACACTTATTAAACACGATGGAGAACAAGAATCATGATTGGTAGGAAAATACGAAACATCAGTGCTACGCCTACACGCGGGAGTCATTCATGTGTGACATCACCAAGGACCAGCCGAGCTTCTTCCCGGACGACTCGGCTTCAGTAGAAGTGCTGGCTACTTAATAATGTGGAACACTCACTTTTTGCATGTTTAGAATGTACACTTATGTACAGTACTGTGCAAAAAGTTTTATTTGACCACCACTAGCCCTTAATGACCCATTCCGCAACACTCTTTTGACACTGTAAAATATCAAATAGGAAAGTAGTGCAGTGAACAAACAAATATTTGTGGTTTGGCATTCGCCAATTTTCATATTCAAAGGTTTTTGGGGGTAAACTCATCCGTTATTCATTTAAAACTCACCTATTTGCTTTTGTTGTGCTCAGGCCAAAACTCTCTTTAGCGCCATCTGGTGACATCTTGGTGTTGAAGTGAGTTGCGAAGCTTCATTTACACGAAAGTAGTCTTTTGCCACCATCGATAGGAAATTACAGTCCAGTAATAACCCTCGATGGGGTGGGCCACAATTATTAGCGGATTTTTCACTATTTTGCTACTGCAAATGGTGAACTTAAATCTTACACGTCACTATGAGGCAGTTAAGCCAATCAGCAGCTAAATTATAATGCAGTTAAATACAACAAAATAATTAATTTTACAAGTATATCCTTAGTCGAAGTAAAACCATGATGATGCATTTTTTAAAAATAAGTTGCAAAGGGTGCATTATTATTGTTCTTCTACTCGTGCGAATCTCATTAAGCTTGTAGTTCGTGCAGATTCACTTTTGAGTCACTAAGGCGTGAATGGAACAGTCCACCTAAGAATCAAAATGGTATTGTCCGTCCATTCCTAACATCTTAAGTCACTCGCCACCAACAAGTAAGTCAAATGAGGCGAGTGGTGGAGTACAACCTGGACTGGTTGCCAGTGTCAATGCTCGAGCACTTCCAGACAAACAACCATTTCCGCTCACATTCACACCAATGGAAAATTCGAGTAAATACTAATTGGTTCCTTGGAGCACTTGGGGTGATGATGCGTCCGTGAACCAGGAAGTCGCCTTCTAACTAACCGAGTGACATAAATACAGTGCTAGTTAAGATGGTAAAGGGGCGGAACATTAATCCTGTCATTTCCTAAAATCAGGTTGTTTAAGTCAGGATAATGCTAAACTATATTTCCCCAACTATATTTAAGTTCCCTATGAAGAGCCGACCTTTAATATTTTAAATTCCTAGTTTATTTACATCGATTCCCCGTTAATACCCAAGGAAAGTTTCCGAATTAAAAAATTCCCATGTGCTAATTACACATGGTCATTTACAGCATTGTTCAGACTTTTCTATGGTACTGTACATTTGTGAGGCCATCGCACATCCAGGACCCAGACATGCTCAGACTAAGTGAAGCTAAGCTTTGCTTACTCTTGACGGCTCAAAAAAAAAAAAAAAAAAAAAAAAAAAAAAGATGTCACCGGTACTCTTTTATGCGACCAAAATGGGCGAAGCTTACTTTGCTTCTGCTTTTTGGGAATGCAACCCAAAAAAAAAAAAAAAAAACCCTTAACTTTGCAGGCCAGCTCCCCCCACCCACAGTTCTGCAAACTTCTGCATTCCAGGTTATTATGTTAACAGCCTATCTGTATACTTTCTCAACCTCAATGGCACAACAGGGTCGTGGGAGGCTTATATATCCCATAATATATCTTCAAAGCAGAACGTATTAAAATTGAAGGGGTTATAAGTTGGAACGCCTGCTCGAGGATGACTGATGTTCAGGGTTTGTGCACCAACACAGTGCCTTCAGTGCTTGTGGGAGGTATCAAACCAAACCTGCTGACCGTCCATCACACTTCTTTTGTCTTGGCTAAAATAGCACACGACTTACTTGTCCTCCAGTTCCTTTTGTGCAGTAACTCTTCTGCTCCATGCTCCTGGTGTGGCTTCCTTTTCCCCTCACACCCTGACGGGACAAGCCGAAAGTCGCGACAAGAATATGCTCGAATCCCCGACGCGCGTTGGTCATTGTTTTGCTGAAAACGCGACGACTCAACTCCGCACACATTCCTCTTTCCGTGTTCTTATTTGTAATGTTTGTACATGCCGTCGAGACGCAAATGTTGAGTGACATTTATTAGAGATATATTCTATATTTTATTTGTATTTAAAAGTAGATATTTTCACAAGACAAGCTAACTGAGTGCTGTGATGTTATGTATGTTTTCAGTACTTCCATAGTCGAGGGGAGGGTGTATTTTCATGTCTAATTGTGTGACAACGATTCCTACTTCATAAAATGTTGAATTATTAGCTATGTAGAAATATGCTCCAAGCCGACGGCCATATTGCTGTGTGATGATTCGTGCACGTGTGTTTTTGCCATATTTGTACTGGCTTGCCATAGTGAATTCTTGGAGGGATATTATTTTTCTATGATTTTTTTTTTTTTTTTTTTTTTTGGTGTGTGTGTGTGTTATCAGTATGGAAGAATGAGAGGCCGAGCAGAAAGAGATAGAGGAAGAGAAGAGGAGGGAAAAAAGATATCAGGAGGTGGACGACTGACGGAAAAAGAAAGTTGTAAAGCAAAGACTGGGAAACGAAGGTGTGATGTGTATTCACTTGAACGACTGCAATCAGTTGTAATACTTTTAAGTTCATGAGCAGACGTCGTAACACAGACTTGTGTTGAAAAATAATTCAAATATACGAAGCTTCTATTTAGCTATATGAATATGTGTGGTTTAAAAAAACAAAACATCTATATTTCCAATGTCTCACCTTGTCAAATTGTGCTGGACGTTTTGTGATACTTGCAAAACAAAAATGGTCTTTGTATTTATTGTACTTTTTCTATTGTGAAAATTGAAGTACATCATCTATTTTATATATTAATTATAATAAATGTTGTACATATTGTACATAAAATGGTGTTCTTTCGTGGTTGTTGGCAACGAAGGAAGTGGCTCTATGTACAGGATGTGTTGTATATATCAGATAAACTGGAGGTCAGTTGATTAAAACACACAGTGGCAGAGGTGGCAAAAGTTCCCACAATTTGTACACAAGAACTGCAGATACTTGTTTAAAAAAAAATAATAATAATAATTTATCTGGTAAAAGTAGTGGTACTTGTTAAACTTCTTAAGGTAGAAAAGTACCAACTCTGAAGAGAAGAAAATGATGTATCATTGTCAATTATACCCACTTTGATAATGGCACAACAGCCCAAAAAATGTCTGCCACAAAATAGTTTCCTGCTTTTATTAATCTGTGTAGTGGTCGTACTGAGAAGAAAAATGCAGTTTTACTGTATGCTAAATTCTTGACAATTAGGACTGAACTGACATGTCCTGCATGAGCAAAACAAAACAATATAGCAAAAAATGCTAAATCAACTAATGATAAAACAATAATAACTTATCTGCACCTTTTTTTTTTTTTTTTTTTTTTTAAATTAAGATGAAATGGATTTTATGAACACCAGAGGCTTGTGGTTTTTGGCCGATACAAGACAATGCATCCACCGCAAATCAAAATTATCTTGAATAAGTACACGGATGGTTCACGTTCCTCCATGTAGCTGCTGTCCCTTTTGTTTTGGCTATTTTCGTGACCATCTTAAATTAAGCGGGGCACGTGGCGGAACTGCGCGGAAACGGTTTTAATCAAGTTTTTGTAATTTGGCAGAAGTGCGCATCTGGCATAAAGTGGAACCAGCATATTCACGGTTCGGCACCTATTTGCGGATTTGTTTTCCCAATTTTTTGTTGTCTTTTTTACATTTTTTCTCCTTTTTTTGTCTTTTTTGGGGGGGGGGGGGTTGGACCACTCCCAAAAATCCTTAATGGCAGTTTACGTTGTGGACGCTAACACAGCCGACCGCAGAAGTCACCAATCAACGCGGCTTGTCTCATTCCCTTAAAATGTGGCCCAATGAGTCTCGCATGGCGACAACTCTATATGGAAGAGCCATCTGTGCATGACTGTAGCATTGTCGCTTCTCTTGGCCGGTGTGGCAACAGACAAGAATTCAATAACCCCACACGTACGTGGGGCCTCGTGTTTTTCTCTGCTTGTGCCCCGATCAAATTCACCAGAATCGCGTTAGACGAGCTGCGCCAAAAGTTAGACATGGTCTCAAAAGGCACACGTTTAGATCGACATTTTGCCACCAAATTGTTAATGCGCCGGCTGGCATGATAAAGGACACACCCTCGCTGCACCGATACGCTCATACACAAAATAAAAAGAATCTACTTAAGCACAATAACGAAGTATTCAGGTTGCAGTCCTTTCGACCTGACCTGAATTGGAAGAAAAAGGATTGATGGATAGCACCGTCCCGCCCAGGAATCCACCTTCTTATTCGTAATCATGTTAATCAACTGGCCTTTCAGGAGAAACATCATGCGCCGGATTGGAGTAGAAAAACAGGATACATTGGTTTGCAATACTTGCTTCCCGTTCGCTTCCATGTCAAATGTATTTGAACTTATTTGCCCAGTCAGCATTAGTCATCATTTAAAAATAGGCCATCTTCTCAGAATGACAACGGGAAAGAAGCCTTATGATCTGTGTCTGTCTGAAGGCCTGACCTACTGGTTTCTATTTCCTGATGATAAACACATCTTGACAGGTGCTTAGATGTATCAGTGTGTCCACAATTTGACACTAGAATGTGCTTCAAAGTGTACTGCAGTCAGTGCAGTAGTTGCCTGTGTCACAGGGGTCTATTTATATAATCTGTACAGCTCCCCCTGGTGTACATATGCGGTATTGCAGCTGAGAGGGAACGTACAAAAATAAATACATAAATAAAAAGAAATTTAGTGTTTGAGTGCTGTCATTGCTTACATTTTTTTTATTAGCCACTGAAAGTAGCTTTAAAGATCTTAATACACATTTTTTGCCCAAGTTGCTGAAGCACCTGTGATGAAAAGTGCTACTCTTAGCAAGCTACGCTAAGCGACTTTGTGTTCTACTTGCCCAACTTCTTGTCAAAATACTACAGCACAAACTAGTGGCAATGTTCAAAACACTCTTGTCAAGTGTTAAAATGTTTTTCGTTATGCTTATTTAGCTCCTTGAGAAAGTCCCACATATTAGAAACAAGCTAAAAACAGAGCCAAAGTACATAGCCTACTTTGCCAAGACAGATTTTGTTTTTATACTTTTACTTTCATGTGCAGATAAACCTAATGTTGTGCCCAAGGAGTTTATTTCTTCACAAATACATGGAGTTCAGTATCCTGTGTTATTCACTTGAAAATCTCACCCATTCAATTTTTGTGCTCAGGCCAAAGCAATTAATTACACTATTTCTTTAGCACCATCTTGGGGGCCAAGGAATTATGTTGAAGTGAGTTGAGGAGATTCTTAAGTAGCACTTTGCCATCATCTTGTAGCATTTATAGTCATGTCTAAATCATTTTAGAGCTTGTGACAGGGCTCGGCCCCTATCCCCACAGGCCAATGAAAAGTTTCCTTTCTAAATAAATATCTTTGATATTCCAAATAAATATGCGTCAATTTCCAGGAGGCACAAGAGTCCAAAATTCTGTAGTACTTTGTCAATTTATTGCAAAGTAATAATGTAATGTAATTTTCAGGATCAGCAAATGCCCCAAAAGCCCAAAGTCACAACATTATAAGAATAAAATACAGGCAAAACAAAGTTGAGTTGTGTTATATAAAAAAAAAAAAAAAAATTCTATCAAGGATATCAAACCTTGGAGCAGAAATTCAAAATGAGACATCCTTAAACAAAAGCATAATTAAACAGTTACTTATCAAGCAGGTGTTTTACACCAAACTATCGTATAGTGTTCAGGTAAAATGTGCTTTGTTCATACTTACATTCACGCTCTCATGAAATAAAAGAACACTAATCACTCTCACTCTCGCGCACACACCCACGCGTAATGATTGACCAACTTCTTAGAGGAGGATAAAGTACATTTCTGTGTCTAGAAATCGTCATCCGAGCTCAGCAGAAGGGTTTTTTCGGTATCCCCGTAGTTGCGGACGCTGCTGAGGGAGCGCAACACGGGCGGCGGGCCGCCCTGCTCCAGCGTGGACTGCTGGGTGTACTGCTGGTAGGCCGGGGAGAAGTTGTGGATGGCGTCCTGGACCATGTCGCCCGGGTTCATGGTCTCCTTCAGGCTGCTGGAGATGCTCTGCATCGGGGCACAGCCGCCTGCGTGAGGAGATGACAATGAACTCGACTGGGAAAATAGCTATTTATGTTGCTTTGGATAAGGATGTGGGCTGAAATAAAATAGAACGTTTTCCTACATGGAAAAGGAGGAAAGACAAACTAAGAAGAATGAGAGGAAAGAAAAAATCTGGGAGACAAATAATAGGGAATGTGGCATCCATGTCCATATAAGGAGTTCCAAACAGCAAGAGTAGTCAGTAATGAAGTACAGCAACTGCAATAGGTGAAAACACAGTGAAGAGCGCACATATATGGATGGATGGATGTATATACTGTACTGTATATATGTTTTTGGTACGGCTTGACGGCCGCTCACTTTGTACTTGAAAACCTCATTTTTGTTGTGCATTTCGACAACAGTGAAGCCCTGAGGTCGCATAATCTGATTACATTTTTCACACAAAAAAAATCTTGCTAAAGTCACACAAAACCTTCAACCATTATGCACGTCACACAAGACGGCAGTGTATCACACAAGACCTTAGACCTCAGTTTAGTAAGCGTCAAAGGAGTTACTCCACATATGTAAGGCTTCCTGCCCAAGTCAGCTGGGTAAGGCTCCAGCTCACCCGCAAAAACAATGACAAACGCTATCGAAAATGGATAGATGGGTGTTCCAGTAAAAAAGGCAAATTAGTGGAGGTAGGAGGAGGAGGATAGAAATTTGACAGTGACAGTTACTGGTCAGCAACGGACATCTATGGACAACACACCCAGTTAAAAGGAAAAAGAGGCTTGAGGAGTAGAAACTGTCAGTGTGTAACCTACCGAACTCTACATATGTAGGAAGGGGTCCTTCAAGATGGAGCAGAGAAGAAAAAGGGAAAATGAAGGATTGCGTGAGAACAGGACAGAAGAACAAGACCCTCTTTAGTTACAACAATGTGGGCAAAAAGGAGAGAAAAGCCAGAAAGTCATAAAAGTAACAGAAACATAATTCAATTTTAGAAGAGAGTCTAAAGGAATGGTGACACGTTCACATTCTCGTCTCACCTTGTTCACTTATACTTTTGTCCATGTAGACTGTGTACGTGAAGGCGAGACGCAGAACCAGCGCCGCAAAAAACATTTCGATGCAAATGATAAAGTTCTGGTAACCGGCGGCGACAGTCCCCTCGCCGACAGACACGTCCACTGACTTAATCTGGGGGATGGCGCCGCACTTCTCCATGACGGCCAGTAACACGCCTGTGCAGAAAACAAATCAGATTAAAAAGCAAGCTTCTGTCAAATGACATGTGTGTTAGATTTGGTAAGAGTAGCCACACCCTGCCAGAAGGAGAGGAAGATGACCGACTTGACCATGAAGAACTTCAGCATGGGACGGTAAGGGCTGAGCAGGTCCCGCGTGGCAAAGTAAAAGAGGAAGAGGGCGTACAGAGACAAGCTCACTGAGATGTTGTAGATGATGGTGATGTAGAGGTAACCGCTGGCAATGCTGAGCAACAAGGCAACACAGACAAACGTCACTCGTTTATTTTGACAGTAACTTTAAGGTGGACATTTGACAGAAAATTAATAGTGTGTTATTGCTCGTCTACAAGTACGTGGGTCTTCGTAATGCCTGCCCTATACAATATAAAACAGCACGAGATGGCAAAATTGGTAATCACTGCCTTACTTTCTTCTTTCCTCTTTTTGTCAATCGATTCCACAGTTGTATTTTGTTGATTAAACACAAAGAGAGAAATCCAAAAATAACTTTTAAAATGGTCGTTTGACCTGAGATGAAATAACTAAAGTCGCGCTTTTATTTTTTGAGTCAATGTACAGTACAGTATCTACTAGATTATGGTCGTCTCACTTGGGCTAAGGAACAAAACATTAGATTTTTGTTTATCATTGTGAAAACAGCTGACTTGTCTTCTCCGTAATTCACATTACTGATTCACTGAGCTGTACAACTCAGCAGTTTTTCCGGACACTTCACTTATTTTTGCATTACATTATAAGCATGACAAGGAATGTCATAACTTCCTCAAAATTTGAGAAGTAGATACTGATTTTGGGCACGTTTACATCTCGTGAGCTGCTAAATATACAGTGTATGTACAACCCCAATTCCAATGAAGTTGGGACGGTGTGTTAAACATAAATAAAAACAGAATGATTTGCAAATCATGTTCAACCTATATTGAATTGAATACACTACTAAGACCGGCACGGTGTGCGACTGGTTCGAGCGTCTGCCTCACAGTTCTGAGGACCCGGGTTCAATCCCCGGCCCCGCCTGTGTGGAGTTTGCATGTTCTCCCTGTGCCTGCGTGGGTTTTCTCCGGTTTCCTCCCACCTCCCAAAAAAACATGCATGGTAGGTTAATTGAAGTCTCTAAATTGCCCCTAGGTGTGAATGTGAGTGCGTATGATTGTTTGTTTATGTGTGCCCTGCGATTGGCCGGCAACCAGTTCAGGGTGTAAAAACTCTTTTTCAACTATTACATAGCAGAATGTTTGGACACTGTCAAGCTAACATAAATGACTGCAATTGGCTCGCATACCCTCAACTGCAACTCGGCCAATGCCATCGTCCATGTTATTGAGCTCAGTCAAAAGATGTGGTTCGTTCAATGTCACAACCTTCTGATCAAATTTGATAATCTTAACGTTTGAAAATGAAGAACAAAATGGATTTAAAACAAAGAATCAACAAAAGAAAGTTCATTTGCAGTTCTAATCATACTTAACATTTTTTCTCACTTTTTAGCTTTAGTTATTCCTCTCTCCTACAGTGTCCATTGAAGTCAATTATGCAAATAAGGCTATGACATCATCGAGTGACTTCCAATGACTACTTTCCTTACTGAGGAGATGGGAACACTGGATGCAATCCTTGCAGCTTTACCAAATATACTGATATGGCGCTACTTTCAAAAGTTACTGTCAATGTCATAGAATTTTAATGCGTTTTCACCCAAGCCAAGTCCATTGGATCCCACTTCTTAACATATATCGAGTGTCCCTGTTTACAGAAGAAATATCCACACACTAAATGTCCCCCTGCACTTACTTGAAGTCTCCATCTTTGTATTTGCCGTACGCCTGCAGGATGACTGTAATGGTGGCCATGAGCGGCTTGACCACGCAGAACTGCAACGTGGCCTGCTTGCAGAAGCGCAAGAAGCCGATGGAGTAGGCCTTTCCCCTCAGGCAGCAGGTGCCGAACAAGCAGCTGGACCTGACAGCGCAGGACAAATCATCATCAAACCTTCACAAACTCTTGTGGAAAACAAAAGTGGTGGATATAGCAAAACCTATACAGTTATTTGGTATATGTGACTGCAATTACAGCAAGAAAAAAGAAAAGAAAAAAAGATTCATCTATTATTACAATGATAAATAAATGGCAGTAAACAAAAGGAGAGACTTACTCGATGGGTTTCCCTCGGATCTCTGCCATGATGGCGCTCTCTCCTCCAAGGTATTCATAACACAAACTCAGGAAGTTGTATATCACAAACGCTGGGGGCAAACAGACATTTGTTATTTTTATTTCCTAGTAGTAGAAGCAACAAAACTATTCATCAATCCATCCATTTATCTGTTCATTTTCTATAGTGCTTTTCCTTATTTCGCAGGTGAGCTATTAACTCTCACACAATTTGGAGTCTTTATTAACCTAAGAAGCATATTTTAGGAATGTGGGAGAAACCCAGACATGCTAACCCCTAGCTCACCGTACCGCCCTGGTTGCTATACAGTATAATAATAAATAATAAGAGTCAATTCCATGGGAATATCTTAAGGCTATCCAATCACAGTACCAGTTTCTTCATTATAGAAAACTGCAAAGGAACTGGTAACAGAATATAGTTGAAACAGCATTCCACTGGCTTCACAAAATGTTGATAATGAGGAACACTGAGGTCACACAGTCAATATTAGAGAAAGAAAATAGATATATTTATTATTCACCAAGTAATGTAGTTACATGTTTAAAAAAATAATTTATTCTAGGTTTCTTTTTCTGGTTACAATTATAATTACAGTGTGTGTGTGTGCATGTCATGTGTGAGCTACTGGAAAAATAGACCCTAGTTTTGGTCAAGTAAAATGTGAAATACAAAATCACTCTTGTGCCCAAATCAAAAGAACACTGTTAAAGCTCCATAAGGTGGAGGTTGTTTTCTTATAGGGCAATAAAAGCCCCAGTGAGGGAGGGACGGTGTAAAGAGCTGGGACACTTTGAACACAAGCACAGCGCGTGCTTTTTGGATTTATTGAATCTCGCCTTGGACGAAACCAAAAGAGAGTCTTGCAACTAAATGGTAATTGCCCATTCGAGGGGGAAGCACTGTAACACTGAGGGTTGCAACACAAGTGGTAGAACCTTTGAACCTGTTACTGAAACATTAAGGTTTTGCAATTAATACTTTTATGTTTCATGTTACAAATAAATAAAAAATATTCTAACTGCACATCTGCCTCACAGTTCTGGGGACCGGGGTTCAATCCCTGGGTAGGTTTTCTCCGGGTACTCCGGGTTCCTCCCACATCCCAAAAACATGTGTGGTAGGTTGATTGAAGACTCTAAATTGCCCGTAGGAGTGAATGTGAGCGCGAATGTTTGTTTCTACGTGCTCTGCGATTGGCCGGCGACCGGTTCAGGGTGTACCCCGCCTCCCGGCCGAAGATAGCTGGGATACGCTCCAGCAGCCCGTGACCCTAGTGAGGATAAGTGGTAAAGAAAATGGATGGATGGATGGATGGATTTTCTAACTGTAGTACTCAGAATTGGGTTTTCTAGAAACAGATATGATCTACTGAAATGAGTATGGTGTTTAAACAGGCAAAGTTTAATTACCATAGAATTGTCTGGTTAAATATCAAATAAATACACAAATGAATTGACCAAACAGGTGTTAATGTTAATAGCATTGCTTTGCAAATTCCTTCAAGCTCCCTCTCCACTGAGTCAAAAGATAAGTTATTTTACTTGATTGTAGGTTTAATTAGTTTTATTAAACTGTACAGTGGTTGACCTCTCTTAACATTTGTATATTAAAATGTAACTTAAACACTGTGTGTACGGTTAATAAAGGTTGTATGATGCCGACAGTTTCATTGTGGGACACATAAATTCACATTCTAATATTTCTTATGGGAAAATCTGTCAATCGGCATCTAGTAATCCACTGTTTGTTAATCTCAAGTATGGCTGGTTTTTAGATTTCTTTTGTTCAAATATTTTTTTTCCAGTTAAGGGGAACTCTCTTACCTTGGTGAGTATACATCCCCGAGACACATTCATACACATACACACATGGACATCTTTGGTGGTCACCAAATGTCTCCTGTGGGAAGTGGATTAAGTCTACTGTGCGCTTTCTCAGCATGCGGGAGATGACAAACAAAGCGGCTCATAAACACCACTGTGCTAATCCCCCTTTTCCCCCCCTCCCCACTGGTATCTTCCTCCTTTGTGTGCTGTACAATTATGTCAGGCTGATGATTGTGTAATCAGTTCAATGCAAAAGTGGGAATATGTGACTTATCCTGGGTGTGTGCCAGGTATCTGTGCATGTGTGTTGCATTACACGGCAGAGCTCAACTGCACTGCTGCCAGCCATTTGTGTTACATCATCTCTTTGAGTTATAAAATTCTCAATCCATTCTCACTCCATCAGCTTTTGAATCAGCTCCGCACACACACAAACTTCACGTCTGCTGGAGACTATGACGACAACTATAGCTGATCTGCTGTTGTGTCGCTCTGATTTAGATGTTTATCGTTTGTTCACATCTCCCCTCGGATCCTTTGCCAGCCTAGCCGGTTGCCACGGTGATACAGTAGGCGTGCATACAATGAGAACTTTGCGGGCAAGTTGGGTTCAGGGGAAACTCATTATCTTGTCACAGTCTGTCCAGTAACTGGGAACGATATCTGAGTGTTGTTGCCACGCAACAGGCCAGTCGTCCTTACTCAGGAGAACACCAGGTCAGGGCTCAGTAGCTTGGTATTTTGAACAGAATGACGCAGACACAAATATTAGACAAGGAGAAAAAATATGAGGGTAGATAAATTGTTGTCAAGACATTTGTCTGTTGGAGCACTTTCGTAGGTTGGAGCGCAACAGTGCACTTTAAAAGGACTACTGTCTAACTAACTACGACTGGACTACTACTGTCTACTAACTGGCACTATGATTGGAGGAGGTGTCATTCAGTCAATCAGTAGTATTAACATGTTAACAGTTGCGACCAAATTCGCCTGAGTAACTATTGCAACAGACAGATAAACAGATGCACTCTGAACAAGCAGAAATACAGCTACAGTGGCACCTTAACACAAACCGTTCAGCGATGCTGGTCAACCGCCTATTTTTTTTTCAACTTTTCAAGTTATTTTCCTATGGGAAATAATGGAAATCATACGTTCCTGGGTCATGGACATTCTTAAATCATTCATTGCCATGGAGCTCTACAGTCGCTAACTGGAATCCAACCGTTCACATCTATCGACATGAAGTGTGTTTTTCCAATGGGCAGACATGGAAGAGGATCTCGCCAAGTTTGTCTGTGATTATCTTAATTTTAAACTTTTTTTTTCTGGTGAAATAAGTGTTTTCGTAGGTTTGGTGCTTACATTGTCACATAACACAATAATCTGTGGTTCTTGATCAGTCAAAATATTCAGAAAATGGCTGAGTTAAATGTCGTATAAGTGTAAATTAAAAGAAGTTTGAGCACAATAACAACAATAATAAACCACTGATGTTTGATGATATTTCATGGACGATTATTACGTGTGCATTGGAGCTAAGCACACAAATTTCCCATTGGAAAAGGTAGGGATGGGCGAATACCGATGCCAGGTATCGGGCCAATACGAGCCTTATTTCAAGGTATTGGGTATTCCCAAAGGCTGCCCATATTAGCCACCAATACTTAATGCAAAAAAATCTGACGATGGAGTAAATTCTCCTCACCAGTAGTTGCCGCTACACTGTGACGGATTGAGACATCGGCGAACCATCATGTGTGTCGGAAAGAAAGGTCTTTGTTCACAATTATCTGTCATTGTGTTACTTGAAATTGTATGTATCAAAAGTACTTGTGTAATTGGTACTCAATATCTGTAACGGTGAGTACTCAAGAGTGAATACTCATTGGTATCTGTCTGAAAAAAATGGTATCGAACATCCTTAGGAACAGGGTAATATCTTAAGTCATCTGTCACACAAGTGTCAAAAGAAGTGATGGATGATTGTTGTGTGTGCCTATGTGGTATTATTATTATTTATTGCTGCTTTAGTCATATTGTACTGAGCAGCCAGGACAGAGATGTGCCTTTGCTACTACATTTTTGCAATTCTCAGGTTCAATTTCCATCACCACAATTTTTCTTCAACATGTCTGCTATCTCCAAAACACAAAAATCCAAAGAAAAAGCAAAACATTAGCTGAATGAGTTGCCAAATGCTGTGATTCCACGACACAAAATTCATATAACCCTTTTTCAACAGGGAAATGAATAGAGCCCTTTGCTAGATAAAAGCTCTTTATGGGTGAATAAATCAATTAGCAACGGATGGACAGATTGTCCCTCTCTAGTTTTGATAGCGATATGCTTCAACTCAACTGGAAAAGTCACCCACCCCGGGCTGGAAAGGATTTTAATCAGTGGTGTCTCTCTATCAGTGCTTTCAAAGCAACACTCTTAACGTGTATATCGTTGCAGTGCAACTTTGCATCAAGTGCGAGTATGTTCCTACCCTCGTAGCAGTCCCTGATGGTGTCAAAGTACACGTAGTACTGGTCGTTGGTGAAGAAGAGTAGACTGAGCCAAGAGTCGATGGCGTAGATGGGGACAATGAAGAGGATCCGTACGATGTGGCGTTGCTCCCGGGGTGAGCTATAGAAACGCAGATGCATGTAAATCTGAAGAAAAAAAAAAAAAGGACTGTTGGACAGAGTAAGTATTTTATTGTGCAATAATGTGTCTTTTAGAGAGAATACTTTTCGTGAAGATGGTGAATACTGAATTAAAACTGATTTAATTCCATAGACTTCACATTCAATGCATAGTATACATATGTGACAGCCTTTCAAGTTCCCATGTCTTTGTGCCCGTGTGTTTGTTCATACTCTGTATCACATACACCTGCTGAGGGATGTTGCTGAGCAACCTACGCTCGTCGCTGGGCCCGCGCAGATTGCGTTTACCTTATAGAGCACACATGACAGCTGATGTGAGTGATATTTAGTTAGCATCTGATGTTAAAAACAATGGACACAAGTCGTTATAAGTGTGAGAACTGAGTTCAGACATTTGTATTATTGTTTCCAAAAATCAATTAAAGATGATAAGTAGAGATCTTAAGGTGACTTTTAAGGATCCATCCATCCATTTGCTTCTGCTTATCTGGGGTTGGGTCGCAGGGGCAGAAGCTTAAGCAGGGAAGCCCAGACTTCCCTCTCCCCAGCCACTTCATCCAGCTCTTACGGGGGGATCACGAGGCGTTTCCCAGGCCAATCAGGGCACATAGTCTCTCCACCATGTCCTGGGTCATCCTCAGGGACCCACGGTGCGATGTGGCTGGGGGCATCCTAACCAGATGCCTGAGCCACCTCATCTGGCTCCTCTCGTACTCGGAGGAGCAGCGGCTCGACTCTGAGCCCCTCCAGGATGTTCGAGCTTCACACCCTATCTCAAAGGGAGAGCCCAGACACACTGCGGAGGAAACTCATTTCGGCCGCTTGTTATCTGCAATCGTGTTCTTCCGGTCACGACCCGCAGCTCGTTACCATAGGTGAGTGTAGGAACGTAGAGCGATCGGTAAATAGAGAGCTTCGCCTTCGGCTCTGCTCCTTCTTTACCACAGCAGATCAATACAGAGTCAGCATCGATCCGCCTGTGTATCTCCCGCGCTTCTTCCATCACTTGGGAACAAGACCCCAAATTACTTGAACTCCTCCACTTGGGACAGGGGTTCAGGATTTGGAAAGTAAATAGCTGGTTGATTATTAAATACGTGAAAGACAGTTGCATAAAGAGTTCAGTGACTATAGAGTAGAGGTGGGCAAAGTATGGGCCACGGACTCCGCTCATTAATCTGGCCCACCCAGCAGTTACATTATCAAAAGTCCTGAAATATATATTTTTTGCAATAATCTAGCAGTTTTCCCCTAAAATTAGTTAAAAGAAATGTATTCATTCATTTGAATTTATTTTTGGGTGGCACAGTGATGAGCGGGGTTCAAATTCGCCTTGCCTGTGCAGAGTTTGCATGTTCTCAGCGTGCCTGAGTGGGTTTTCTCCAGGTACTCCAGTTTCCTTCCACATCCCAAAAACATGCGTGGTAGGTTAATTGAAGACTCTAAATTGTGTGTAAGGTATGAATGTGAGTGCGAATGGTTGTTTGTTTATATGTGCCCTGCGAGTGGCTGGCAAACAGTTCAAGGTGTACCTGCCCGCAGTTAGCTGGGATAGGCTCCAGCATACCCGCGACCCTAGTGAGGATAAGCGGTGTAGAGAATGGATGGATGGATTAATTTATTTTTAATTTGTTTAGGTCACTAAATAATTGGCTAATTGATTCATTGTATCCATCCATCCATCTTGGGTTAAGGTCACGGGGCGCCGGAGCCTATCCCAGCTGACTTCGGTCGAAAGGCAGACTACACCCTGAATTGGTCGCCAGTCAGTCACAGGGCACATATAGGCACGGACAACCATTCACATTCACATTCACACCGTCACTGAGCGGGAACTGAACCCACGCCCCCCACACCAAAGTCAGGCGAGTGTACCACATCAGTGACTTGATTCAGTGTAGGTAATAAAATAGACAATTGTACACGTATGCTGAACATTTGTTATTTTATCTCATTAATTATTTACAGTATTTCATTATGATTAAAGTAATATAAATGAGAATGACTGATTATTTTTACATTTTGACTTATTTTTTGTGGACTGGGCCTATGAAGCCCTATGAGGCTCTTTTGTGATTAAAGGCGATATAACTAAACTTGACTTTTTGGGCCCAATTATTGAAAATTGGATCATTTCAAGCAACACAACTGATCAGATGTCAATGTGCATTAACAGTGGTTGGGAATCACTGCTATAGAGTGTGTCTTGCAGGCGCTTATTTACCTGGTGACAGGTGAAGATGAGGGCGGACCAGACAAAAAAACCAGACACAGCCTGGGCTGCGGGGGTCATGAGGAATATGGGCTGGTCCTCACTCATCAAGGGAGGTTCGGGGAGCCAGGAAATGTTGGGCCCTCTTGGTGGTTGCGTCACTGGGGAGCCTGCCACTGCAGCCAAAGGGGAATCCACCCCCAGTCTCTCTGAGAGGGGCACATCGCTCCTCCACAGCCTCAGCATCTGGAACAAACGTTTAGGTATTTACAGTTGGACCGAAAAAGGTGACACATTAGCTAAGGAGTCTTTGTGTGAGTGCATCCATATTTACATGTGATTCAACTACTCCTGAACTTGAGTGATAGTGCTGTGATGCAAATCATCAAGTGTGAAATGCCTTAATCATCAACCTGGTTTAAAGATTGCTGATTTATCGTTATTTGTGTAATGTGTAGTCCGTGACAAAATAAACACAGGGCCCAAACAGAAGTATCGGAAGTCAATGGGTGTCATGTGGACAAGAATGTTTGAGTCACACAGGGACAATGGCACCTGTGTTCAATTATGTATTTGAGGGGGGGAAAAAAAGGAGGACCTTTTCCAGAAAACAGTTTGATTCCTACCTTATAATGCACTTCATTGACTGCTATTTGGTTTTGAGCTGGATGCTTCAGCTGTTAAGAGTGTCAGATGGCAGTAAAACAAGTAACGCAAAGCAGGCTACAATATTGTTAATCCTTTCATTTCTCATGACACCATAAAGCATGACATAACTTGTCTGGCCATAATCTATGACATCATTGTTTTATAAACTGGTATTTTCTTGTCTAACTCGACTGCATATGACACGGTCCAAAAGGTAATTTAAAGATTTTTTTAATGGATTTATAATAATTTGTATAATGAGTCTAACAGGAGAAAAGGTATTCATTCAAGAGATGACGCAATGTCCTGCCCTCAATTTTTACAGTGACTTGCTATACAAACAGTAGCTTGCCTCTTGGGTGACTTGGTCGTTGACTCAAGGTTTGTTTGTTTTACTGACAGAATGTGGTCATAAAAGAAGAATACTTTGGGAAGACAAAGTCTAAAAACTAGTGGTCACTGATGGTGTAGTGGTACACTCGCCTCACTTTGGGGCGGGCAGCGTGAGATCAGTTCCCACTCAGTGACGGTGTGAATGTGAGGGTGAATGATTGTCCGTGTCTATATGTGCCCTGCGACTGACTGTCGACCAGTTCAGGGTGTAGTCCGTAGACGTTCCCAGCAGACCCTCACAATACGTTTGGGCCTGCCAGCTCGGACCGGCATCTTCCCCCACCATGGGAGCCAACTCACCATCAGGTGGTGATCAGTTGACAGCTCCGCCCCGCTCTTCACCTGAGCGTCCAAGACATGCGTCCAAAAATCCAATGACACGACCACAAAGTTGATCATCGAACTGCGGCCTAGGGTGTCCTTGTGCCAAGTGCATGTGTGGACACCCGTATGCTTGAACATGGTGTTTGTTCGTTATGTACAATCCATGATGAGCACAGAAGTCCAATAACAGAGGTCCGCTCGGGTTCTGATCGGGGGTCCACATCTCGTCCACCGGGGTGAACCCCAATGTACAGGCGCCAAGCCGGAGGCCAATACATATACCCACACCTGCTCGGCAGCTCGAACCAGATTGGAAGAGAGTCCAACCCCTCTCGAGAGGACTGGTACCAGAGCCCAAACTGTGTGTGGAGGCAAGCCCAACTATGTCTAGTCAGAACTTCTCGACCTCAAACACCAGCTCGGGCTCCTTCCCTGCCAGAGAGGTGACGTTCCATGTCCCTATAGCCAGCTTCTGTAGCCGGGGATCGGACCACCAAGGTCCCTGCCTTTGGCCACCGCCCAGCTCACACTGCACCCGACCCGTATGGCCCCTCCCACATGTGGTGAGCCCATGGGAAGGGGGACCCACATTACCCTTTTGGGCTGTGCCCGGCTGGGCCCCATGGGTGCAGACCCGCCCCAGCTCCAGGCCTGGCTCCAGAGGGGGGGCCCGGTGACACACGTCCGGGCAAGAGAAAATGTGATTCCGTCAATTTACTCATCATAGGGGGTCTTTCTGCCATGCTTTGTCTGGTCCCTCACCTAGGACCTGTTTGCCATGAGTGACCCTGCCAGGGGCATAAAGCCCCAGGCAACTTAGCGGCTATGATCATTGGGACACACAAACCCCTCCACCACGATAAGGTAACGGCTCAAGGAGGGGAGGATGAATTCAATTTACATGATTTCCTTTGGGGTTATTATTTTATATGAATAAATGGGAGATTTCAATGATGTAAATACTGTGACTTTATAGAATTTCCAGTTCTGTCGATGACATCACACCATAAAATGTTGGTGTATTGATTTTGTAAAAGGGGCATTCCCAGGGCAATTAGTTGTTTATAGATTGCTGCAAAACAGACTAATATCAGAAAAGACTGCCCGTTTAATTTTCTTAAGCAAAAAAAAATACAAGAGAACCTGTTTTCAAAATATAGACCTTCTGGTTGTTTGAAGCCCTTAACATATGGTCTAAATACATGCTATATTAGAAATGTGTTGATAATTAAGTAAGCAGAATAATTGCAGACAGCAGCCAATAAAGTAATGTGGAGGTTACCCTCATTAAATAAATGGGGGTAAGAGTCAGCCCATGCCAGTTAAATGTATGTAACATTTAATATTTGGATCATTTATGCCGTATTGTTTTTTTAATGCGTTCACTTCGCCATATCGGATGTGTGTCACTTGAAATGTACATATACATAAATATACAGTCAAATAAACCAGGCTATAAAGGATATGTGCATTAAATAAAAATCGGACATTTGGACGTGCAGTGTGATTACAGTTTGGTAAACCAACTAAAAATAAATGTCATTTTCTGACAAACTAATGTGGCAACAGATCACAAGTCACACTGAGTAACTAAAATACAAGACTGACATCTGGATTTTGAAATGTGGCAGTTTAATGAAAAAGAAAATGATGTTACTCTCACGCCTTTATGTAGGACTGAGGGGTTTCTCTCCATGGTTTATGCGCTTGTGTGTGCACAGCGAGGTCATTTGTATTGGTTTGCAAGGGATCAGCAGATGCACACAGAAAAGAGGAGAAGTGAAGGCATCGGCAGTCAATCACACGCACACAACATAACATAACACAACACAACACTGGTGACTGAAGGGCAAGGGACATCTGTGCGTTTCAATCAAAATAACAAATATATCACCCACACGCAGGAATAATAATCTATGAGTGCTATAAAGTCAGGAGTCCGCAACAGATGGAAAGGGGCAGAGGGGGTGTGTTTATCATTATAATGCAAATTAATGTGCGGGGTGACAGCTGATTCCTAAAGCCTAACTGCATAACATGTTATTGAGATATAAATGTAATGTGTTCAAATGGGACAATAAAGACAGAGCAACGCAGCAAAGTCTCACCTTTGCGAGCTGTTCCTCGCGACAACACAGATTACGACGATCTTTAAACCCTGGAATTGAGAGCAAACGTGTTTTATTAGCAGCGACGTGCGGCATTTGTGTGTAGGCATGTGTTTTAAAGCGAGTTTTAAAGGCTAGACTTACCCCAAAAGTTCTCCAATGTCTCGCGGGACAAAGTGTCGACCAGAAACAGCCCGTGAACGGCCTTAATTGCAGCTCAGAGCCGCACCGTCGCCCACCCGGACATCCATGTTGAGCCCTCGCCGACCCGTTAACCTTCGCGTTTTCCTCACCTACGCTTTCGTCTTCATGTTAAACGACTTGAACGTTATCGTTTAAACGCGCTCGTGCCCACTTTTACACCAGCGAAAGTCCGTCGAGTGTTTGTGACTGCGCGACGGCCAACTTGTCATTTGCTTGCCTGTTCCCCTCCCTCGTCCTCTCTCCCGAGATTTTGGGTCGACTGGGGAATCAGACCCGCCCGCCCACTCGGCGGGATCGGGACCACGCAGCCAATCACGGCCCGGGTAAGATAACAACACAGAAGTAGGCGCTATTGTTGTGTTGTTGTGGTCCACAGTAAGCTAAACCCTTACTCAGATACTATTGTACCAAAAAACATTATGGTAAAATTAGAAGTACTGGTTCAACTCTTTTATTTAAGTAAGCGTTTTTAAAAAGTGTTTTTTTTGGTCAATTACAGAGGTACCTTGATTTAAAGACCCAGTAAATACACCAAAACAAAACAAAAAGTCAAAATTTGACACACCACACGGAAGAGTGTTGTTTACAAGTCTGCCAAATTTGAATGAATAATAAAACAATTTAAAAAACATCCGCACTCATATAAAATAAGGTTCCAAAATCATGAAAAATGGAGCCAGCCGGAGTGTGGGAGTGTCCGCAGTGTGCCCCAGAGAACCTTCAGCTGTCAATCACATACATTAAGGAGGTACGTTACTAACATTTTCTAAATACCTGTATATCAAAATAGACGATATCATTGGATAGAGGAGTGATACACGAATAAAATGAGCTCTAGCTCGGGTAGTGTGGTCTTGAGCAAAGCACTACTAACCAAGTTTTCATTTTTGAGCCCATTTTTTAAATGGGAGAAGTAGGCCTAATACTATTTGGAATAAATTCACATCTATTTTTATTATCATCATTCTATATATAAAAATAACAATACATAATATACAATAGGCAGCACGGTGAGCGACTGGTTAGTGTGTCTGCCTCACAGTTCTGAGGACTCCGGTTTTCTCCCACATCCCAAAACCATGTATGGTAGGTTGATTGAAGACTAACTTGCCCGTAGGTGTGAATTCGAGTGCGAATGGTTGTTTGTTTAAATGTGCCCTGCGGTTGGCTGGCGACCAGTTCAGGGTGTACCCTGCCTCTCGCCCGAAGGTAGCTGGGTTAGGCTCCAGCACGCCCGTGACCCTAGTGAGGATAAGCGGTACAGAAAATGGATGGATGGATGGATAATATACAATATAAAACAAAATTCCTTGCTGACAAGGTAAAGAAGCAACATTCTCTTTTTTTGAGACAGCATGTGAGGACCATGTAATAAGCGGACTATATATTGTAATAGTGATTACAGGTCAGCATGTACATATTTTTTATTGAGTCTAAAATTATATACAAATATCAGACAAACAGAACTGAAGCACAGTAAAGAAATGCACAAAACATCAGCAGATCTAGAATCAGCTTTTATAAGTTAATTTGTGTTTTGACTTTATAGGGGTAACCATCTTGATCTGGTACATTCTGGCAAATGTTATTTACATTTTGCCCAAATAAAACATACCCTATGTACAACATATAAAAACAGACATATACAGTACATCAGCAAGATTTTTTAACTTACATATTGGAATAAGGAGTCATAATAACATTCAGTCATTGAGGTTCTCTCCTCAGTCAACTCAAGAGTGACAATGCACTCTCTTTTTGTATATTTTATAATTCAACATTCCTGCATTTTATATTTTGGACTCGGAGGCAAAGCCGGGTGATGAACAAGTACGATAATAACACTCCGACATTTTAGACGATTTCTAAGAAAGGTCTAAATACACAAATGATACGCCTGACTGCCACGCTGGTTATATCGGTATTTTTGTATGAAAGACATCAATATGCAGCTTATTTAACTCTTTAACATTAACGTTAGATCTGTAAACCACAGAAACCTGAAAGTTTGTGCAATTGGATGTACTGTATGTTTTTTACGTCTTGAGCCTCTGAGTCTATGGGACGTGATTATTGGTTAATGTCACTTCCCCCCCCCCCCCTCTAAACTGCACCATATAAACAGTACTGGGCCAGTACTATTGAAGGTTTTTTTCCTGGCCCACTGGTTTCCATCATTGAAGCGTTACTTCCGCTCCTTCTGGTCACCAGAGTTCACACGTGGACACCACTGACCTCCCCATTGGGGCGCCACCAACGCACCTTCTTCCTGCTCCGTCACTCACTCATGGTTTCATTTATCTGTTTGAAAAGCGAGGGGTAGTTGATTCCCTCTAGACACTGGA
This sequence comes from Phyllopteryx taeniolatus, assembly GCF_024500385.1. Lineage (NCBI taxonomy): Eukaryota > Metazoa > Chordata > Actinopteri > Syngnathiformes > Syngnathidae > Phyllopteryx > Phyllopteryx taeniolatus. The sequence continues at coordinate 6,915,954 of NC_084520.1, forward strand.
TGACATTGAAGAAAACATAAAAATAGAATTTTAGACTAATTAGAGAAATAACCCGTTACCTGTTAACTTAAAGAAAGGTAATGATAATAATGAAAAAGTGAAAAGTACTACATTGGTACAGTGGACCGCTGCAGTTGCCGGGGACAGGGACCAGGCCAGACAGTGAATATAAAAATCTGCGGATAATTGATGCCCTTTATAATTACGTAGAATTTTTTTTTTTAACTCCCCAAATTCTTGAATAAGCGGGTACAAACTACCAGTGAGTAGTTTGGGGGTTGGAAAAAGAAAACAAAAACAAAAAAACATTGAAAAAGTATCCGCGAATAGGTGAATCTGTGGGTGCCAAACCGCGAGTATGCAGGGGTCCACTTTATGTCATTATTATAAATACAATTAAAAAAATACAAATATTTAAAAGATCTTGATTACATTTAACATAATTTACTACAATAATATTCACACCTTAAAATCTAATACAGTATATCAAAACCAAAGACAAATTAAACTCTATCTGCGCTGACTCCCTATTTGATGTACTACAGATATCGCTTCACTGTAAAATAAAAACAAGTCTACACACCCCTATTCAAAAGCCAGGTTTTTGAGATATAAGACAATGACAACAAAATAAATAATTGAAAAACTTTTTCCACCATCAATGTAAACTCTACAAAACAATTTAAAAATATATTTGAGAGAAAGTAAGTAAAAAATACATAACTGAGATAACGTGGTTGCACAAGTGTGCACACCCTCTTATCATTGGAGTTGTGGCTATGTCCAGCATTGACCAATCACACAGTCACCACAAACCCGCAAAAGCCTGAAGGTATTGTGCTAACACTGACTGGCATTTGGAAATGTTCGTAGTTCCCTCATGTTAAATAGGGCACCAGTTCCATTTCCAAAATTTTGCAAAAACACACTTGAAATCTCCCAAACGCAGATGGCAAAATGTGGTACAGTCCGATGAAACCAATGTTGAACTTTTTGGCCATAATTCCAAAATGTATGTCTGGTGCAGACACAATACTGCTTATCACTAAAAGAACAGCATCCCTTCAATGAATCATGGTGGTTGTCGGATCATGCTCTGGTGCCGTTTTTCATGATGTAGAACTGGGGTCTTCGTCCAGGTGGAGGAAATTATGAGCAGACCAAAATGGCAGTCAATGTCAGCAAAAGCCTTCTCCAACAACTGAAATTTAATTAGAGGAACTTTAAATGGTGGCATGGTTGTGCTGACTCCCAATTAACATGAGTTAATGTAATTGGTTGATTTTGTACACAGCCACAATCCCAGTTCTAAGAGGGTGTGCACACTTGTGCAACCCCATTATCTTAGTTGTTTATTTTCACTTCCCCTTTCAAAATTATTATATATTTTTTTTCAATTGAGTTGTACAGGTCAGGTTATAGATCATATAAATGGTGGAAATTTTTTTGAAATTATTCATCTGGGTCTCATTGTTTTACAACAGAAAAACAGGCGTGTGTGGACTTTTTATATGCACTGTATGATGAGTGTGCAATTAATACATAACATGATTTCTAGTATCTTCCAGATACACAAATGTTTGTGTGTCATGCGTCTTCCTACCTGCCTCTGACCAGCAGGCCAGTCAGGAAGAACTCACTTTGCCAGATGTTCAAATGGCACACTGACCTGCAGGAAGGGGAAAAAAATTAGAGTCTTCAATTTACTTAGCATGCATGTTCTTTGGGATGTGGGTCGAAACGGGAGTGCGCGGAGAAAACCCTCGCAGACAATGGGGAGAACAAGCAAACTCCACACAGGCGAAGAAAATGATGTGACTTTTGTGAAGTAACTTTTCTGTCAAACGTCAAACAGTGCATCATATTGTCTGTATGCAAACTAGGACTCTGGACAGTGTAAACTAAGCTTGCTCACCCATACAGTGTGGTGTGTACCAAAGACTACCTCCAGAATTTGGGAGTAGAAAGAATGAAGTCTGGCAACAGTCCTGACCACAATCCGAGTGAACACATATGGGACCTATTTGGGCTGTTCATACTACAGTGATCAGCACAACAACACAATGCCATCCCACAACAGTGTGTGACCAAGCTGCTGACCAGTATGAAGAGAAGATGCCAGACTTAAGTGCACAGGTGTCAAACTACCTCCACACTGAGTTTCTCCACCCATGACATGATCAACTAGGGTGGACTACACTTGCTGAACAATCATGCAGAATCACCCACATCCCATGAGACAGAGGGGTGTCAAACTCATTTTTGTTGCGTCCCACGTCATAGTTATGGTTTCCCTCGGAGGGCCGTTATGACTGTGAACCCATATAATGTATGATCGCCTGATATTACATATACACCCAAAAATTGATGGATAAACAGTTTTGAAATCAGAAGCCAGGAAAGAGTGGTTGGTCAACTTTTATTCAGTTTATTTTGAAAGGGGACATTAAGTTGATGCGCATGATTTGCATTTGCGGGGCACATAAAATGATCTGGTGGGCCAGATCTGGTCCCCGGGCCTTGGGTTGGATACCCGTGGTATAAAGTACACTGGAATTCTTGATCCTTGGGGTATTTTGACAAAAAACATCACAGCCATCTTATTAAAACACCTGGAACAATTTAAAATTGTGAACAAAATAAAATTCACAGAATTGCCAACACGTCTTGTTTCTTCCTTGTTGCCGGTAAGATTACAGTCACCAAATCCACCAAACAAGGGTCACGTTCTAAATGTCTTTTCTTAACCTGTGGTCAGACTTGCATGACTCCTCCTACCTGCGATGCAGTGATCCGTGATTGGTCGAGGCGCGCCGAAAGGTCACCGGAGGACACGTTGGCGGGGGCGCCGCGATGAAGCCTCATGGCCACTTTGCGCTCTCGCTCGACCCGTTCCGCTCGACCAACCTGAGGAGAGCGGTTACCTGCGTGCAAACGCCTTCAATTAATAACAACAAAATAACAGTACAACTCACCTCCCACACAGTGACACTCGCAACTGTCCTAACCTGACTGCTGGACGCCGCGAGTGACCGCTTTAGACTGAATGACGTCTGCCTCGTTTTTGACTCGGTTGGCCGCTGAAGGTTTGGGTCCAGACGGCAAAGCTCGACCTCCGGCGACTCTCTGGCCTTCTCCCGCTCGCTCCTCTTCGTCTTTTTCCTCCTTTCGTTCTATATCTCCATCTTCGGCCGTCCTGCTGGCCCCCTGAAACACGGCAGCTTGAAAACCCCAACTTGACCTCTATAAAGCACTTTTCATAAGGAAATGGTCACACTCACAAACTTGAGCATGCTCCAGTCAAAGACGTAGTCATAAGAGAAGCCTTGTCTGTGGAAAAGGTTCCTGAAGAGCTGCCTCAGGTACGAATAGTCCGGCTTGTCGTCAAAGCGCAGAGATCGACACAGGTTCAGGTAGGTGGAGAACACAGCTGGCAGACAAATAGGAAATTTACAATACCAAAAACAGAAATTGCCAAGAAATAATTTTCCAAATAATTTTTTCATTGGAAGTTTAGCTGAGAAATTTTGGCACTGAGATTAATTTAATATCTGAACAAAGAAGGCGAGAAGCATTGGCTGACCAACTAAGTGCAGAGCGCAAATAGACAATCAGCCATACTCATATTCACATTTATTTAGTCTTGAATTAAGATGACATGCATGTTTTTGGAATGTGGGAGGAAAACAAAGTTCCCAAACCACACAAGCAGAGGTAGAACATGCAAGCGCCACACGGGAAGCCCAGACCCGAGATTCGAACCCAGAACCTCAGAACTGAAGAGCCACTAGAAACCGCTGGCATCTGTTTTATATATGTATTATATAAATGTAAAATATATTTTGGTTTATTTGGGAATATTCTTTAATCGAGTCCAATAAATGCATGGACGCTGACGAGAATGCCATTGATGACTTACTATAATATACATCTTAAGACTTTTGTAGTATTTATTTTAAACTCGCACAGGGATTCACAAAGCATGCTACTAGTGGTACGTGGGCTCCTCTCTGAGGGTTACAGAATCTCCGGTGGATCTGGGTATGAATGGTTGCTTGTCTATATGTGCCTTGCAATTGGCTGGCGACCAATCCAGGGTGAACTGAGCCTCTCGCCCAAAATCAAGCTGGGACAAGCTCCAGCTAACCTGCAACCCAAGTGAAGAAGGCTTAAGAAATGCTTTTAGGCGATGACATGAGATCATAGTAACATCGTAGCTTTTTTACCCATCTTTTTCTCAGAATACGCTTTGAGTGACATTGATACTATTGAGCACAACAAAATAAGCAGAAAACATGCCTCCTTTAGGTCCCCCGGCTTGACCTGACTGTTATTGTAACTTTATAGTTTAAGCCTAGTGAATCCTGCTATTGAGTTTATTCAAATCCCCGCAATCCCTCTCATGCATTACTCACAGGGGTAGCCCTTGCACAGCACCTCAATGGGAGTCGACATTTTCTTTTCACTGATGCGTTCATACTTCTGCCTCTTGGTGGCGGCCTTGAGCCCCTGCCAAGGCAGCGATCCCAAGTTGAAGTACATCAGGACGTAGCCCAGCGACTCCAGGTCGTCTCGCCTCGATTGCTCTGCGGAAGAAGAATGGACACTGCAGCACAGAGCGGACAATAATGTGGCATCGCATCAAGATTCTTCACTTGTACCTAATGATGCGGACAATGGGTGTGTAAAGCAGGATACACTTGCACAAGGGACCTCTCTTTGCACATTGCAGTGGTGGGCCTTGCATTTGATACTTGGACTTTCAGTGGGGAGTTACATGACTAAATCCACCTGTTAATACCACTACTATCACGTTGCAATTATAGAAACGATCAATCACGCTGAAAAAAAAACAAAAAAACGCAATATAACGGCCACAGCAGTCCTGAATCAATATCGAATAACATGACAAAAATATTCAAAATATGAATAAAATGTATCTCTCACCAGAGATGCTGATTATTAAGTGCATTAATGTGTGCATTTCGCTACAGATGTGTTTTGCTAGTCGAGATGTCTAACAAGTTTTGCTCCGACCAATCAGAGGACAGAAAAATACATCAATGAGGGCCAGCTCACTTGCCTTGTGAGGATGAATTTGAAATCTGGTTGGTCAAGGAAGCAGTCCTTTTGCCAGTATAGTTTAAGCTACATTGGCAAGCACTACTGATTTTGAAGGCCATGCACAAATTAGATTGACATGGCAACAAACACAGGCTGTTAGATTGACATGGCAACAAACACAGGCTGAAATCTGATTGGACAAAAAACGCTAACATCCACATACAGGACAAAAAACACTAACATCCACATACAAGTACAGGAAACAGTGCAGCCAAGAGAAACCCCATGAAAGAAGAGAGTAGACTGTTGGGAATAAATGTATACAATTTCAGGTAACAAATATTAGAATTTAGTTTGAATACTGTAGGTCAGTGCTTCTGATGGTGTTTGGGCGAGCTGGTATATTGTGTCTTACCAATGCCCAAGTGCGTGTTGATAGAAGCGTAGCGGGCGGTGCCAGTGAGGTTTTTGTTATCTCGGTAGGGAATGTGCTGGTGCGTTCGGGCGTCGCGGTATTTCTTCGCCAGGCCGAAGTCGATGATGTAGACGAGGTTGCCCTTCTTCCCAAGACCCATCAGGAAGTTGTCGGGCTTCACGTCTCTGTGGATGAAGTTCTTCAGGTGGATGTATTCGATCCTGCTGATCTGGTGCAGACACATGCAGCTTTAAAGTAGAATGCAGGTTGGACTTAACATCCGTCTGTCCGTCTATCCATTTTCTATAGCTTGTCCTCATTAGTGTCACGGGCACCTGGTCAAGAAGTGGGGTTCTTCCACTAGATCAGGCATGTCAAACTAATTTGGAGGGCCATTAAAACAATATAAATATTTACACGCCTCCTCGTATTATTACATAGACACAACAAAGTTACTCATTTATACATTTCACATTTTGATACAGATCTGAGCAAGAATTGTGGAAGTTGACACACTTGTTTTCGCGGGCCACATAAAATGACGTGCAGGGCCGGATATGGCCCCCAGGCCTTGAGTTTGACACCTGTGCACGAGATAGAAGAATGTACATAATCAACCAGTGTCCACAAGTTGTCATTCATACCACAAAGTAAGTACATTTGTGAGTAAATTCAGACATGATTATCATTATTGCAGTATCTATACTTTTTGTGACATGTTTGTGCTGGGAACGTTTTCAAATGTAAAATGTGTGCCATGGCTCAGTAATGGTTGGGGAACACTGCACTACACCAATGTGGTGCATGAACTGAACATTGGTGGGACATTCACAAAGTGCCGTGTTTGTGTTTGACCAAGGGGCAGCACAGTGGACAGGTGGTTAGCACATCTGCCTCACAGTTCTCAGGTTCAGAGCTTAAATCTCAACTCTGGCCTTTCTATGTGGAGTTTGCATGTTTTCCGCACATGCGTTAGTTTTCTCCGGGTACTCCAGCTTCCTCCCACATTCCAAAAACATGAATGCGAGGTTGATGACTGTGTCCGCTTCGCCTCCCACCGAACATATCAGCTGGGATAGGCTCCAGCTCACTTGTGGTCCTAATACGGACAAATCCTAGAGAAAATAGACATAAATGTTCGAGCACAGTGTAGTGTAGTAGTCGTCTGACTACCACGCAAGCAGTATGGGTTCAGAATGTGAGTGAAAATAGTTGCCCCGATTCGAACCCCCAACTTACGATAACCACTAGGACCACTCTGCCACATTATATTGCGGCCTTTGGTGGAAAAAGTTTGGACAACCCCGACCTATACACTGTGAACACTAAGAACTTCATTTATGCGTTGATTTGTGAGTGTGAGAAAGTAAAAGGCAAACAACTTGCCTTTGTTTGCTCTTTGGCAAGACAAAACAATACCTCTAACCCTCATTGTTTTTCACCCTTGACGAAGGTAATAAATCGTCAATTTGCTTGGGCACTCGACTTAGAAAGAGACTGATTTAAATGAGTCATAATTCAGTTGAGTAAAACAGTTGTCATTGGGATTGAGACAAAAGACAAAAAGAGGTCATTAGAACAAGGTGACTTGAGACAACAGAAAGAATGATAAACCTCCATCCATCCATTTTGTATAGTGCTTGTCTTCATTCCGGTCACGGGTAACTGGCTTATCCCAGTTGACTTTTGGCAAGAGGGGTGTACACCCCAGACTGGTCGCCAGCCAATCGCATGGCACATATACTGTAGACAAACAACCGTTTACACTCACATTCACACCTACGGACAATTTCGAGTCTTCAAAATGAACCTTGTTTTTCGTATTTGGGAGGACGCCGAGATTCGAACCCAAGACTTCCTGACTGTGAGGCGGATATGCTAAACACTTTTCTGCCCAGAATGAAAAAAAGAAGTAAAAGAAAAATTACAACGATAAAATAAGCTTTAAGAAGCTCTTAGACAACACTACCAGTTAAGCCTTTTTTAAATTGTTGAGAATATTGAAGGGATGAGCCCTGTTTCAATAGCAGAAACAGGCTTCTTGGGTTCAGATGAGGATTATTCCCAAGTCATTTTCATCTGAATGATCCAATTAGTTCCAGGCTAAAAATAGCTTCAGCTTTTTTATCAAATTCTGTGCAAGTCTGAGGTCGACATAGGGGTATCCCATCAGCCACAAGCTCTGATAGAGGACTTCAAACTTTACTTACGTCATAATTCAAGAGAATCGAAACAGTTGTAATGGAGACTTTTAAAAGGATTCAAAGATCCATTCATGGTACAGATGCTTTGACCCTGGAACTATGGGACTATTTCGGTGAGGTCTGTCTGGCTCACCATTTGATCAGCTAGCAGCAGGACGGTTTTCAGGCTGAATTTGCGGGAGCAGAAGTTGAACAGGTCCTCCAGACTGGGGCCCAGCAGCTCCATGACCATCACGTTGTAGTCGCCCTCGGCTCCACACCATTTGATGGACGGGATACCAACTGTGGAGAGGGAATAGAGTGTTGCTTCTTTCCTGTCGTGAGACACCCCAATATGTTTCACGAGAAGTTGTAGCACTGATGATAACGCCTCTCATATTTTTTAAGATTAAAGTAAATGGGTGTAGACTGCACACCGAAATGTGATTGGCCCTCAAGATGTTCCTCATTGGGGTTGCTGGAGCCTATCCCAGCAAACCCTGGACTAGTCGCCAACCGATCGCAGGACATATATAGATAAACAACACTTACATTCACACCTATGGGCAATTTAGAATCTTTAAGGAATCTAAAATGCATGTTTTTGGAGTGTGGGAGGAAGTGACAAGTGAACACCCACGCAAGCATGGGGAAAACATGCAAACTCTACATAGGAAGGCCAGAGGCAAGATTCAAACCTCGAACCTGTGAGGCAAAAAGGGGATCATGCTCTGCTTCAGTATGACAAAGTACATGTTGGCATTCAGGGTTCCCCCAGCGAACTGCAGTGCCGGCAGCATTCATGCAGCCACAGATGATGACACTCCCAACGCCATGCTGGATTGTAGGCAAGACACACTTGTCTACCTCACCTGGTTCATCCTTGATATCAACAGAACCAACAACCGGTACCGGGCCGTGAGGCATTTGTTACCAGGCCGCAGAGAAACAATGAACAAATTTATATAATTTCTGTTGTATTCCAATTCGCGTGTCAATGTGTTTTATTTTGAAAATTGCCCGGATCTTCTCCACCGCATGAGATGCGCGTCTCAATTGACACGTCGAGACTGCACAGAACGCTTCTGTTTCCGGTCCGAGCGGGCTGGCTCACGGCGGGAGATATATATATATATATATATATATATATGCACGTCACCACAGCTGGTCCGTGAGAAAAATGAAAAATGCAGACTCCTAACCAGGTTGGGGATGACTGCAGTATAGAGTAGGCCATCTCTTTGACATGAGGTGCCGTATTGAATTTCCAGAGACCAATATGACACCGTGTGAGAGCAATAACACCAAATTTAACGCGCCTGTTCCCCATTCGCAACCCAAGACTTTGTAATACTAATGAGTCACATGACAGCAGGGAGAGAAAATGGCTAATTGGCCCAATTTGGTCATTTTCACTTAGGGGCGTAATCACTTTTGTTGCAAGGTTTTTTGTGGCTGTGTGGGTACAGTAAATGTACACTGTTATACAAGCTGTACACCGACTACTGTATTATTGTTGCAACATGTCATTCCTTCAGTGTCATCCCATGAAAAGATATATTAAAAATATAAATAAATGATAAATAAATAAATAAAATCTTTGCCAGCCCCTGGATTGTGGATTGCAGTCACAACCTTGGAACTATCACATGCCAGTCAAAGCTTAACTGACCTCTGTGAGCCTCACCTCCTCCCTGCATCATCTTGTAGAATTTACTCTCAATGTGGAGCTGCGGATGTTTGGTCTTTACGCATTCCAGCTTGATGGCGACTTCCTCTCCTGTGGCAAGGTTGGAACCTAACGAGAAGCAACAAGCTTCACACTGAATCACATGAATGCACGTTTAATCGTGCACTGGCAATAATAAGAGGGAAACTCTTACCAAGGTAAATGTCTCCGAAGGATCCGCTCCCTATCTTCCTCCCGAGGCGATACTTATTTCCCACTCTCAACTCCATGGCTACTGACTGCTCCGACTCACTGAAACACACACACGCACGCACACGGTGTCATTCTTCACTGGTGATCAGTCAAGAATAAGGACACACTGCAAGCTTAGAAGTCAAACCGAAGAGCCCCCGAGGGTGCTTACCAAATAATGTAGAGCAGGAATGACACAGTAAAAATGAAACTTTTATCTTCTTTTAAAAGGAACTTTATCCTGTCTTTAGGTCTGTCTGCATCCTCATAGGACAATCACAAGCATCGTAGTTGCATAACATGGAGAAAAAGCAATGATGATATTTGAATGAGTCATTTTATCCCGCCCTACGCGCAAGCAGAAGGTGGGATGGGCACCTTTATTAACATGCTACTGTACATTAGCACTATTAACCGAGTCTCATAATAACCACTTAACACGTCCAAGTGACTGTTTACCACTGAAAGTTCCCCCAAGACAAAATTTGGTAAAAAAATAATAAAAAAATAAAAAACAAACGCTGCTTCTTCCTGGAATACTCTTCAATAAATAGACAGTTAACCAACACCATGATTACCATGTACCATTCCAATAATATGACCAAGAAATATTTCTTGTTTCGCAACTGTTTTTAGTTGGTATGTTTATTTTATGGAAAATCAATCTATCACAGGAGCAAATGTTATCTAACCTTCTACTGTATTACAGAAGTCCCCATGTAAGTAAAAGTTTTTTTTTGGTTTCGTTTTGTTTTGTTTCGTTTGTTTGTTTGTTTGTTTTGCTACACTGGACATGCAGACATAAGGACACACACACACACACACACACACACACACACACACACAGTCATTCATCACTGATGCTCAGTAGAGCATGACGACACACAGCAAGCTTCAAAGTCAATGCTAAGAGCCCCGAGGGCTGCTTTGCAAACAATTTAAGAGCAGCAAGAGAGAGTGAAAACCTAACCAAAGGATGTTCATCCTCTCTGTGCATATTCATAAGACAATTACAAGTTGCGTAACATGAACATGAAGAACAGCATTAATGATATTTGAATGAGTCACGTTATTCCCCGGGCAGCACGGTGAGCAAGTGGTTAGCACGTCTTGCCTTACAGTTCTATGATTCAGGACTCAAATCTCAGCTGCACATTCCAAAAACATGCATGTTAGGTTCATCGAAGACTCTAATATTGCTCGTAGGTGTGAATGAGAGTGTGAATGTTTGTTTGTCTATATGTGCCCTGCGATTGGCTGGCAACCAATCTAGGGTGTCCCCTGCCTCTTACCCAAGTCAGCTGGGATAGACTCCAACTCACCCGTGACCGTGTGAAGATAAGCGTGACCAATAAGGGGGGGTTGTGATAGGTTTATTATGGCCTATAGGTGCCACAAGAGGGCAGCAAAGAACTCCTATTGAAACTCCTTAACTCACTTCATCATAGTTCTTTGGCACCACTATGCCACAAGAATAGGTTTATTATGGCCTATAGATGCCACAAGAGGGCAGCAAAGAACTACTATTGAAACTCCTTAACTCACGTCATCATAGTTCTTTGGCACCACTATGCCACAAGATTGCGCCAAAGCAATACTGTTATTGCTTTAGCCTGAGCATGAAAACAAGGTGAGTTTTACAGGCTAACAACAGAGGATAGGTTAAAAATAATCTGCAAATATGCAGGGAAACAGCATAGTTAGTATTATAATATATATATATATATATATAGAGAGAGAGAGAGAGAGAGAGAGAGAGAGAGAGAGAGAGAGAGAGAGAGAGAGAGAGAGAGAGCATATTTATATTACTAGCAGCAGTCCCCAACCGTTTTTTGCGACACTGACCGGTTTCGTGTCAACACTTACAGACAGATAGACAGACAGAGACAAACAAATAATTAGATGCACATCTCAATATTACGCTGAATGTAGTTGTTGTAATTACTGGAAGCCTTGCAACCAGCTGGTCCCATCTTGGGGTAATCTTCTTTCCTTGTTTCAAAAAAAAAACAAAAAAAAACCAACAACTGCAAAGTGTTGTCTGGAAATACCAGGTCCTCGGACTCTAGTATGTGTCACAGCAGCTTTGATGAACTAGCAACAAAACCCTAATAAACAGCCGATATTGTCTTTCTTTTTCTTTGATCTTGTAGGCTCTTCTTCTGTCTCATTATTTTTTCCTTTGTTTGAAGAAGCTCTTCAAAATATATATATATTTTTTGCTCAGTCTCTCTGTAAGGCCAGGTACCAAATGGTCTGAAGCCCGCTAGGACCTCTACTGTATATGAAATGGCTGGATGGATGAATGGATGGATGTTATTTCCCCTACGCCACAAGAGAGCAAATGTGAAATGTTATTTGAGGTTCTATTAGTCAGATTTTAAGGAAACTATAGCTTTTTTTTAATTATTATTTATTTTTTAGGGGGGGGGGGGGGGTCATTGCTGCAATGTGCACGCAGTCATAAACACACACACACACAGTGCTGCTGGTGCTGCACATTGGCTCAGCCTCTTCTCCACTGCCAGTTACACAACTGGCTGACAAGGTGTTGCAACAAAAGCGTCGCAACGATAGCAGGATGTGATATTAACGCTGGACACACACACACACACACACACACACAGTAAGTAGTACGTGGATGATCTCACCGGTCGTCTCGGCCGATGCTTCGGTCTCACTAGGGAGCCCCGGACAGCGACGTACACTCGCGGCTCGTTGTCCTCGTTAGACCCGAGGCTTCCTTCGAAGATTCCCCCATTGTTACGATGTTACCGTGTGAGGAGGAAAAGAGCGCAGGACAGACACGAGTGTCCCTCCACTTTCCTCCTCCTCCTCTTCTTCCTCACGCTCCCACCCTCCCACTTCACGTCAACTGACTATGATGTCATCCGTTTGAGCATGAATGGAGAACTAGGCACATTCAAACCAAACACATGTACTGCTGTACACAAAATAACTCCCTTAATTAACCATAACAGAGCATAATACAGCATTATAAATGCCGGGACGGGACGGGACGTGGGTTTTATCATTTGATTGTCCTCGAATGTCACCCCGAGTTGGCAAAATAGGTAAAACATCTCCATCTAGAGGACATTAGTGGCAGTGCAGCGACCACACCTGAGTTAGTATAGTAGCCGAGGAGTAAAAAAATAAGAAATAAATAAAAAGCAAAACAAACAAACAAAAACAATATGACAATTAAATATTGCATCGTAGTATTTCCTAACCTTTATTGAGCCAAAGGACACATTGTACATTTAAAAATTCCTCATGGCAGACCACCAAACCAAAATTTCCACAACAAGTGGATACGCGTGTATCCACTTTTACAAACTGAAATCTGACTTTTTAAGTTTCTTTTGGAGTAATGGCTTCTTCCTGGCAGAGTGGCCTTTCAGCCCATGTCGGTACAGTATTCGCTTGACTGTGGAGAATAACATACTCTTACCACATCTTAAAGGTTACTTGCTTTTGCTCTTGGGTTGATTTGCACATTTTAGACCAAAGCACGTACGTGTCTGGGATGCAGAACCCATTTCCTTCCTGGGCGATATGATGGCCGGACATTTCCATGGTGTTTTTACTTATACGTATAATTGTTTGAACAGATGAACATGGCACTTTCAAGCATCTGGATATTGCACCCAAGGATGAAGGAGACTTGTGCAAGTGCACAATTCTCTTCCTGATACCTAGGCTGATTTCTTTCATTTCCCATAATACACAAAGAAGCACTATTTCAGTTGTGCCTATTTACGTCTAATTAACTCAAATGTTGTCCATACGCCAATCAGAAGCTTCCAGAGACATGTCATCATCTTGGTTTTCCCAAACTGACTTCTGATGTTGAAGAAAAGTAATGAAAAAATGTCTAAAAATATTTTCATTCAGGCATTTAGACAATAGAAAAAAAAAGGTAATCCTAATTGACTAAAGCAGGAAAAGTTTAGTCTGATTTTATGTCAGACAGTGAGGGGGGGTGGGGGGGCAGAGGGGCGGCCTTTTTATCTGGTGTACTGTATGTAAACATCAGGTTTCAACTGTAAATATCCAAAGACCAGACAACTGAAAAAGTCACTAAACTACAGTAACCTATTATTTTTACTTTTTGACCACACGTTTTTGGGATGTGGGAAATATCCCGCCTCCTGCCCGATGATAGCTGGGATAAGCTCCAACACGCCCGCGACCCTAGTGAGGAGAAGTGGCTCAGAAAATGGATGGATGGACTTTCAACCATTGCCAAATATCAACTAGTTAGAGAAATGTTTCTAAGCAAAGAAGCTAAAGCTCAGTGACAGAACTTTTCAGTGTTAAAAAAAAAAGTGTCATTTGTGATGTTACACAACAAAATCAAAGACATTTTTTGTTTAAAAACTATTTTCACACATCCACCATTATTTGATACAGCTTGTCCAAAGGGTCATGGGTGAGCTGGAGTCTCTTTCAGCTTCAGGAAGAGGTGGGTCACACCCTGGACTAGTTGCCAAGCAGCCTAGAGCAGTACAATACAAACAATTCATGACATAAAATACTCAAAATATCTTTGAAGGTACTGTAACAGAATAAAAATAAAGAGCACTCTCCAGAAACTGTACCATGAAAAATTGCATGGAGTAGTGGTTATCACGGCTGTCTCACAGATCTGAGGTTCGCAGTTCAAAATATAGGTTTTGGTTCTACCGTGGCTACTTTTGGCCTATTGAAACCAATATAGTCCACATTAAATATTCATTTTTGAAGGAGAGCCTCCTAACAGGATTTTACATCTTGGTAGTTACCATCATTTTCATAATACAGGTACACTCTGCTACCTACTGAGGTGGGATTTCATTGACAGTAAACAGTTGAGCGAAACATCGTTTCAACACATTCAGCAGACGCCCACAGACTTTGAGAGTGGAAAGAACGGGTTCATTTTCATGATCGAGAAACCTCATTTTGTACACCTTTTTTTTTTTTTTTTAAATTCAAATTTGGCAGGGTTGTTAACAACACTCTGTGGTTTGTCAAATTATGCTTTAGAGATACGCTCAGTTGACCATGGGAAATAAGTACATTTGAGAAATGGAAGCGGCTGACAACTGGTTAGCACATCTGCCTCACAGTTCTGAGGATCAGGGTTCAAATACGGCCTAGCCTGTGTGGAGCTTGCATGTTCTCCCCCGTGCCTGCGTGGGTTTCCTCTCAGTCTGGAAAATGGATGGGGGAATTGAAGCGCCCTCTGCTGGCTATAGAAAGACTACTATTAGCAAGCTAAGAAAAAAGGTGGTACTGAAATATACAAAATAAATTTTTGACATTGCTTTTCATCCTGCACATTGTACAAACAAACTGGAAATTAAAGATTAAAAAAGGGAATACTAAAAAAATTTAAAAAAGCAAAAAGCTATGTAGTAGAAGCATAAAACTTTCACTAGAAATAAACTCACTAGGTAAGATTTGAGTTTTTGCAGTGCACTGTCACTGAATGAACACAAAAATGGCCACTAACAAGCCTTATAGGTTAAAATTGAACAAGCACTAAAGGTTAAATTAATAGTTTGCCCATTCAAGCAAAAAAGTGCAACCATTAGAACTACTTAAAAACGACAAAAGCAAAAGACATTTGAACCTTTATTATCTTGTTCTTTTCCACTTTAAATTAATTTCATCTCCTTTTTGTAACATTTGAAATAAATGAAAACATCCTGAACAGGAGTGATAAAGACTGACTTAATTTAAATTGATACATAACATCAAAACAAACAAACAGTAAAACATAACAGCTACTGTCTTTAACGTGTCTGTAAAACACTTTCCAGCTGAGCTTTGTATGGTAGGATTTTGGCATTTTAACAGAAATGCCTTCAGTTGGTTGCTTCGTCTTAAAAACATATGATCTTAAATTTCATTTGACAGAAAGAAAAAGAACAAATATGAACAAAACGCTGCTTAAAAAAAAAAAAAAAAAAACTTAAGAGACATATGCAATAGTGCCAATGTTTTTGAACTTTTCAGCTATCACAATGTCTGGTGGTCACGCACGCGCGTACAAACACACAGTCTCAAAAAAGCCAAGCTGTCAGATAAACCTTATTCACTTTCCTGACTGAAGCAGATTAAGTGTCAAAAGCAAGTGCACGCATACGCGCTCAGATGAATCTCTCATGGACAAAGGAAAAACATTCAACATTGTAGCAATAACACACACGCGCACGGGTACACACACACACACACACACACACTTAAACACTCCTGATATTGTCACGTTCTTCATCCTCCATTCGGTCATACCGTCAACGCTCCTGTCATGCACACACAGGGCAGGCAAGGAGGGCACCTTGAACAGCGAGTAAATAAGTGACCGAAGTCATCATTAACATCAGGACAATATATAATAACCAACTTGATTTCTTTAAGAAAAAAAAAAAAATTATACAATAGCGAGGTCAGTGTTTGAATGGGGAACAAAGAGATCTCTACAGTTTCACGTAGTTCTCTTCAAACGGAGAGACAACTGATGTACATCCACAAGGAGATAAGAGTTTGCTTGTCAAACGTAAGAGCAGTGTGTAAGTGGTGTGTGTATGTATGAATGTGTATGTGGGCAGGTGGGCCAAGGCCACTGCTGATGTAACATTACAAGTCGTCCTGTAAGGTCGGTGTCTAGTTGTGGAGGGATTTTTATTGGATGAGTCAACAATAAACCCCAGAGGCATTATAGTGCAAGTTTGGCTAATGTTTAGTTATTTTTTTTCTCTTTTTTTTTTTTTTTTTTTTTTAACCCTGGGCCCCATGTTGATGGCATTTCCACTAAAGGTAGCGGTGTCGGTTCAGAGTAAAAATGCTCCTCTACTTCTCTAAAAAGCTTTCCACTGGTCCAGTTGATAGTGTGGCGCTGTAGTCCCCCGTTTTTCAACACACTCTAGATCCTTTTGTCACTTTCAAGCTTTCGAACATGAGCGCTTAAGAGAGAAGTAGACCAGGTCTAAGAAGGCTCAGTCTGCAAGTCGTCGACATTAAATACGAAAGGAGGGGCCGGGAGGGGGGAGGAGGTGGTGGGGAAGACAACTGTAGCACACAAAGAACAGCGAGCGCTAAACGTGTTGACATGTAGGACTTGGCTGAGCCAGTCTACAGTACATGCCTGAGTGATCGGGTCGTGGAGTAAAAAGACAGAACTACCCAGTTCAGTTTGGGAGGGTTTCCCCCCCACCCGCTTCAAGTTTCACTGTGGTCTTCATTGAACGTTGATGATTTTATGTGTCAAATTAAGAGAATGTATTGCATGTAGCCTGTGTGATGGGCGACCAGTGTAGCTTCAATTCACATCATTTGTGTGTGGAAATAAATAGAGCAAGACGTTGTGACGATGATTTTCAACATGATCACGGCAAGCGGGCCTTTCAGATGGAGTCGGCGCCCCCTCCCAGAAGGTCCCCTGGCAGCAGTGAGGCCGGGCTCCCCATCTGATGACGATCTTCGAGCGCTGGCGAACCCCAGAGGCTACTACTGGGGTATCCCGCTCCACTCATACCACCCATACCCCCCCACAAACCTTGCCTTCCTGCCTCCACGCCCCCAGCTCCACCCACCGTGCCACTGTTGCTGCTCCACTGCGAGAAGATGCCCAGGCCGGGTGCAGCGGGGGCAGACTGGTCCGATGAGCTGCCTGTGCCTTCCAGAGTCTGCCACGTGGATTCGGCTGCCACGGGTACACCCGTCCCTGCTGTAGACCCTCCATCTCCACCTCCTCCCGCGCTCCCTCCTCCTCCTGCACCACCAAGCTCGCTCCCGCTACCGTTAGTCCCCACCGCAGAGGACTGTGCAGGGTTGGTGCCAGAGCCGGTGCCAGCGCTCCCTGACCCTCCAGCCTGGGAATGTGTAATGTATCGGGCCACATCCTCCTCACTCACAAACTCCGCCAAGATGGTGGTGTTGCCCAGAACACACCTGTTGAACACAAAAACAGTCAGCTGACAACCACAAATGCTAAATCTGTTCAATATCTACAGTTTCAAAACCCTATGTTTGTGTCAATACCAAGCTGGGCCAAGCCACGGAAGCTACGATTGTGACGTGAAATTAAATAATAGCTAATTAGCAAACAACATGAAATTCGAGTACTTTGAATACAAAACATGCTCGAGGAATTTTCTGTGCCTCGGGGATCCGCTTATAACTCATTCACTGCCAGCCGTCCCAATTTGATACTCTATCTGTAATTATGTGTTACGCCTTTAAGAGGACGGGCAGGGGTCGCGTAAGGACAAATCAGTCTGGGATAAGACGCTGTTATAGCATGAGTTGTAGCCGACAGCAGCTCGTACGTTTGTGATGTTCTTGTGTGGCCATGAGTTCAACAAAGCGACTGAAAGTGCATTTGCGACTCTCTTCCCCCTTGACCACTTCTGAGGGCATTACAATATTATTTGTGTATACAGTAGCTGCCTGTTAATGGGAGGAAAGAGTTAATTGTCAAGCTGAGACATCTCTCAGTGCTTATCAAGCACCCTGAATACTGTTTTTAAGTCAAGTAATGTAGGTGGGGGGGGGGGGGGGAGTTTGCACGAAAATGTATTAAGGTGTCTTCATTTTTATAATTTTAGTTTAGTCTGGTCCAGGCTAATAAACGCACAGTCACAAACCTATAGTATTATAATGTCACATGCTAAAATGCTAGCTGCTCAAGTGAAGTTGCACAAGAGCCTTTTTAATGAATGCCTTATGTTTTTTTATACTTACAAGAAATGCAAAGAATGCTAAGAAAAAATGCTAACTTTAAACTGAAATGTATTTATATGTTGCGGTGTTGAGCTTATTTGTTCTACTTTCTTTATATGTATTACTTGGGTTGTTCCCAACATCTGTTGAAAATTTCATGTCAATAGCACCTTTGGAAATATATTTAGTGAGAAAAATGGTGACGTGTTAAATACTTATTTCAGCCGCTGTATTTCTAGACATGAAAATACAGTTTGTTGCTACTGTTGCTAAATGTGAATTTAAGAAATAACAATTGGTCATTCATTTTTAAGTGAAATGGCTTGTTTTTTCTTGTGTATTCATAATTCGTCTTTAACCAACCAAAAATAGAATTTATCCGAATACAATACAAGATTTTATTGTAGTAGTCTAACATAGCGCAATCGTGAAAGACCAAATTTGTCTTGTAGTCTGATCCACGCATTCATTACGTGTTGTCTGTCTCAGACGTGTTGTTTGTCCCACACCGCCGACATGGTTTTTTCTTCCAATAACTTTATTGGCGGTCAGATATTTACAGTACTACGTCAAAAGACACGCGACAAGGCTAAAAATAAACTAGCCTTTGGATTCAAATATACTGTACATGATGGCAACGCGGAGTTAATGGCTTTTGCGGAGCCGATCAATGATCAGCGAATTATGACATTAAAGCCGATCAGCATAACATACCGAGCAAGCTGATTAGATCGGTGTAATCAAAATGTTTTAATTGCATCATAACATCATCGTGTTTCAGCTGTTTTATTTTGGTGAGAAGTCAAATGCAGTTTTGGGCCTTTTTTTTCTTCTTCATTGGCACCACTAGTTAAAACCAAAAGAACAGTCTTTGTTCTTACATGTGGAGGGCACTCTGGGCCTTGGCTGCTTCCTGTTTGGAGCCATAGCGGATAAGTGCACTGCCCTGGGTCAGGCCAAGGTGAAAGGTCAGGAGAGGGCCATGCTGCATGCAGATGGTTCTAAGCGTGGAGCCATCAATCTGCAGAAATACAGGGGATGCACAGGGGAAAAAGGTTAAGGTGTGAATTCAAAGTATTTGACAGTCGGCTTTTCTGCAAGTCGGTCAGCAATCAGTGTATAAACAACTCCGATTGGTTTCAATTGGCTTATGAGCTTACCTGTGGTGTGAGATTGCTGAGCACCAACCAGCAACCTTCCCGAGAGCTGCCGTCGCTCCACGCCGAGCCTTTTTCGAGAAAAACATTTTTATTTTTATTTTTTTACAACTTTTCCTCTAAACAGAATTCCACTGAACTGAGATATAAGGCATACTCACACCAGGCAATCTGTGCCATGTTTTGGCCCATTTGACAGCTAAAATCTGTTTTGTTTTGGCTAATGTGAATGTTCCAATGCAAATTCAAGATCAGCATACTTTCCCTCCTCGGGCACGCTAGGTCCTGCACCAGCGCACTGTATATGCATCAAACAATTACTGTAACGTGATCGTTCCTTGTCAGTTATAAATGATCACCAACACCTTGTACAATATACAATACACTGAACCCACGCCATATCATGCAGTTCATTGTTGGCACAAGTTCGAATTTAGAGTTGCACGGCTTCAGTTTAGAACTGTGTTATGGTGCCGGACAGCGCTGAGGTCTACTGGAAGAGATACATTGTAATTAAAAGCAAGAGGAGGCAGAAAATGTCCCCAACTAATCTCTAGCAATAGTCATTGCTCCCACTGAGTGAGTATTGTTTGCATGCAGTGTTTGCATGTGTTGCTGCTCCTTGTAGCCTGTCTATGGCATTTCACATTATATCAAACATGCAAACACCAAAGGCATGAAAAAGCAATCTGGAAGACTGAAGAGTAAAATAAAGCAAAATACATTTTCTTCACGCAGAAAAACATTTATTTACACCGCGCAAGTACATGTTGATGTATAAATTTAAGATTAAAATTAAATTTGCCTCATTGCTTTTTTGTTTTGGCCTCCAAATTGAGCCAGGCCCATGATTTTTTTTAACCACAGTATGAACATCATCCATCCGTCCATTTTCTGAGCCGTTTCTCCTCACTAGGGTCGCGGGCGTGCTGGATCCTATCGCAGCTGTCATCGGGCAGGAGGCGGGGTACACCCTGAACTGGTTGCCAGCCAATCGCAGGGCACACATAAACAAACAACAATCCACAGTCACACCTGCGGGCAATTTAGCGTCACCAATTAATGCATGTTTTTGGGATGTGGGAGGAAACCGGACTGCCCGGAGAAAAGCCACGCAGGCACGGGGAGAACATGCAAACTCCACACAGGCGGGGCCAGGGATTGAACCCCGGTCCTCAGAACTGTGAGGCAGACGCTCTAACCAGTCGTCCACCGTGCCGCCAGTATGAACATCAATAAAATAAAAATAAAATGTAAATGTACCAATTCAGTCCGAGTTACGAAGCACTCGCCCTACGACGTTTCGACTTTATGACGCCCGTGCCTCGTCCGCCATTTTGTCCCAGCACCATAGTGTTTCTGCTTAGCTAGTGCATAGTGCTTGTCTGTGTTTGTGCGGCGGGAGTATCTTTACCTTTTTCGCCCTCCTTTTTTCACACTCTCAACAGTAATGCTAAGTACAGCATCTTATTTTTTTATTTAAATTTCTTTATACGAAGTGTTAACCTTTCCTGCTACGGCCACCTGACCGTGGTCGGGAGACGCAGGGGTTTACTCCCTTCTCTCGTTGCACAGCTGAGCTGGGTGGCGGCAACAATAAAGGCACGCAGCACCGTTTTGCTGCTTTAATGGCTTTATTAGCTTCTCTGCACATTCAACGTCAACGGGTCCTCCGCTAATCGCTACTCTTCCCCGGTCGCCGTCACTACACTTGCTACTGTTACACACTCGCACCAGCGCGCACTCCTCCCTCCTTCGCAGTCCTGTCTCACTCACACATCGACGCACATGCCCACACACACACTGAGCTTGCTGTCACAATCACGTGGGACAATACCCGTAACAGAAGTATTTTGCCGTAAATTCCGACTTTAACGGTGAAATCCGACTTACGCGGAAATTTGTGTTACGTCGCCAGCGTAGGAATGGAACTCGTTCGTAAATCGAGGACTTCCTGTACTGCTGTGTGTGTGTATGCACAGCCAAAACTACATCTGTAAATTACTGCAAGGTGCTTTCTCAAGTTATAAGTGGGCTGAAATATCCACATTTGGGCAGACAGTGCCAGACAAATACTACACAACATGAAAGCTGTTGTTTTTGTTCGTCTAAATGTAAACACGCCGAGTAGCACGCCGTTGCCTTCATGGTAACGACGACCTTCCCAATATGGCGAAAGGCCGAAAAGGCGACAGATTTGCATGTATATGTTAGCATTAAGCTAGTAGACTTCGGTTAGACAAAATTACATGGTTTGGTTGAAAATGTTGATGCTTAAATATACGTTTACGTCTATGCTGCTGTAATAATTTAGCAATAATACAATTAACACTGCTAATCACCATAGCAGTATTAATACAATTAATGTTTCACACACTACTTCATCAAAAGTCTCGAAACTGTTCGAGGCTTCTTTAGTTTGTGCTTGTGCAGGCAGGGGTTCAGTTAGTTTCTTAATGTGTGGGGAGCATGGTTCTAGACCTGCTCCATTTGCAAGGTACCTTGATATAACGTTTGTTGTGAATTGCCGCTAAATAAATAAAATTGACATGCCCGTAAATGAATGTGATTGCTGCTTTCAGCAGTTATTCATGACAAAAGCCAACTTGCACAATAAACAAAATGCAATGTTGTATAATGAACTGATGTCACACCTGAATGAATGGTTAAAGAACAGGCTGAGTGCAGGCCAGCGAGGGACAGGAGAAGGAGAGAGAATCTCAGCCAAGTCCGACACGGTTTGAATGGTCTCGTGTGAGTATGTGCCTTATTCATTCCTCCAAATCACTGGCACACAGACTGACTTAAAGTGTTGTGTTGTAGTACTACAGCAGGATAACAAACAAACATAAGTACAATTTAAGGGGAAGGAGGGAAAAGCCTTTGTAGCTTACAAGCGGTGCCTGAGCCACTGCTCCATCCTCTGCCAGCCAGTCGAGGGGCACCGCCTGACCACGGGGTAGGCGATATCTGCTTTTGACTGGCTAAGCCTGGAGGTGGGCGGGACAGCTGCACCTGGCTGCTGCCACGACTGGCTTTCCAGGACTTGTGACCGATGGGCTCGGGGGGCCAGCCAGTCTTATAGTCTGTGTACTTTGCTATTAAAATAGGAGACAGAGAAGTGACTGAAGGTTTGAAAGGACCATACAAGACTTTCAGTCATAGGGTGTGTGTTTGTATTTACCTGAGTTGTGTGCGTTGTTTAGGGGATCTGAGGCACTGTAGGGCCAGGCACCAGGTGAAGGCAGTAAGGTGTTTAGGGGAGGGATGGAATCTGCAACAAAGAATAGTTGATATTGGACTTGTTTGTGTTGAATTCCATATTTTGGCTAATTGAAGGGGTGAGCTATTAATTAAACATACAATTACAAACACAAACAACCTTCGTTTTACTCCCTATGGCGACACGCGCAGATGTGTTCAAAATAAAAGAACCTCTTTCTAAATAAAAGTAACGTACTTATCTTACATTTTGTTTTAGAAAGGCCTGATGCAGGCCAAGTCTAGCACTATGGAATTGCAAAATAAAACCAACAAAATACATACACCAGCTGATGTGCAACAACCAAAAGCAGATGTTCAATACTAACCAGTATTGTCTTGTAACAACTGGTGCTCAGTATCATTGAGCCCGGGAGAGACTGTGTTTCCCATCATGCTCCCTGGCGTCATGTAGGGGTCCGATTCAGGGTCAACCCGATCTATTCCCTTCCAGGGAACACCAGGCTGAAACTCTGAGGAAGAAGAAGACAAAGGAAATATTAAATGCTCAACAACAATAAACATGCTAAATTACTTAAAAGGAGACATAATGGAAACCTGACATTTTAGTTGTTTGTACACAAGCAATCTCTGGGTTGACTGCCACCCATCAAGTGTGAAATCACAAAACCAAGTAAATTTTTTACAACCGAAGAGGAAAGCCGTTCATATGTAGGCCCAACTGGGACGTCACAGGGAGGTATATTTGTGTAAGGTGATGATTCTGCCGGATTTGCCACATGCTAAAATCTGCACGCTAACTGAATAGTGGAATTTGGCAACTTGGCAGTGACACAATGGCTCCACTAGTTAAAATAAAATTGATGCTTTTACTGTGTTCATGGGCTCTCACATTTTTTCTTTAAAAAATAAAATTCTGGTTCACAGAGGGTGTAAGGGTGACAGGAGACTAACTTCAACATGGTAAGAAGTGTTCTGTAATTATTGATCCTTGGGGTATTATGACTAAAGAAAGTCAGAGAGAGTAATTAATACACCTGGGAACTGTTTCATAAATTCTTGAAAAATTACATGTCTCATTTATATATATATATATATATAAATAACCTCAACTCCATTGAGACCCTCCATGCCAAGTCATTAGTCCAACAGGATTGCATAACGTGTCACCACTTACCAGGGGGCCAGCTGGACGTGGTGGTGGGCTTGGTACTCATCTTGCCAGGGGTGCGATGCCAATTGGTGTTGCCTTGCGCGTCTCCTACAATCATGTCGTACTGTGAGTAGGGTGAGCCCCCCGGCATCTTCATGGGGGCGACAGGACCTGGACGACAGTTTGTATTAACGCCACTGCACACCAGATGGCTGCACTAATCACCTAATATGCAAGTTCCCTTTTAACCCAACTCACAAAATTCTCTAATTCATAATAATAATTCATAATTCTCCCCACATCCTTTTTTTGTCCCAAGAAAAAAAATGACAAATGGCCCCAAAAATTTAATCTCACCATTTTTGTGGAATGCATTTTCAGGTGAGGATGTGTCCAGGGAGGAGTGCCCCTCCATCATCCATTTGAAACGAGATTGCTGACCTCCCATGTCCTTTATGCCTCCAGGCCCCCCCACCACAGGGCCACCCAGATCCAGACCTGGGAGGTTCACACCAGAACTAAAGCCTGTAGACAGAGGCAATAACATGACGATTGTTTCTGTTAACTAAACTAAACCAAAACATGAATACAGTGAACCCCCCACTATTCAAGGGAGGATAGGGGCCGAGCCCTGCAGAGTAAATGACAGCCCCAACCCCGCTCCCCCAAATTGGTTTATACTGTACAGTAACATGTACATGTACCACAAAATGGTGGTTTAGGACTGTTTTTGTCTAAATGTAGCTACTCAACACACTCCCACAGTTCCTATGCACCCAGATGCCACCAGGTAGTAAGCACCAAAGCAATATTTTTATTGCTTTTGCCTAAGCACAAAAAAGCAAAGGTGGGGTTTACAGCAAACAACAGAGCATAAGATCACCAAAAAAACAAAAAACAAATCTATTAATATGCGAATTCACAAATTCATAACAGCAAATATGCAGGGGTTCACTGTATAAAGACATGGATAAAAATGAGTGTATCCACAAATCCACAACATGGCTTGATTGACAAGCTTGGCAACTATTGCTCACCAGAGTAGGGTCCCAGCGTTTTTGGGTGAAGGTCAGCCACAGATCCTGCCAGGTTCTGGTGGGGCAAGGAATCAGCCCCATGTAATTTGGCACCACTTCCACCATGGTGGGAGGGAGAGAGCTTGACACTGCCACCTAAACTCCCGACCTGCTGCTGCTGGCGTTGTTGCTGGAGTATTGCCATGATCCTGGCCAACTGCCAAAATGCACGAAATACAAAAAACAAAAGTCAGCATTGGCCTGGTGCCAGTGAAGGTCAAGAAAAGAAGGCTAGAAAAGCATTTTTGTCAATAAACATTCCAACAATAGTTGCAGAACGCATGTGTGCACCTGTTGTGGGTCAGCTTGCTGCCGTACATTTGGTGTGAACTTCCTCTGGTTTTGCAGCAGTTGCTGTTGTGGCTGCTGTTGCTGCTGGAGGAGGAGCTGACAAGCCTAACACACCGATGATGCAGCTTTTTAAACACCCGGAATGCATATCACTTATATCCTCCATTTTATGCAAAGAAATGAAATACAGGGATACACTTATGATGAAGCCCTGTAGTAGTTTTCCGAAAGACATGCTGTCCTCGTTCTCACCAATTGAAACTGGATGTGCGGTGGGTAGATGCTGCTGAGCATGGCAATATGCTGTGGGGACAGCTGTGGAGGAAACACACCGCCGACTCCTGCCACTCCTCCCACACCGCCAACACCCCCCATGCTCCCGCTGGGAGGGGGCATCTGCTTCAGCATGGAGCCCGGCACCTGAGGGACAAACACAATGACAGGCATGCATATGTTACCACAGACATGCTTCAATACTGTAACCAACAGCAACCCTTGTGAGCTTACTGCTTCTTAATGAACACTGATTCTCTTTACTGCTCTCATTTGCAAGAGATAATGAGCCAGTCAATGTACTCTCCAGAAACAAGTGGTAAAAAATGGTCATTGTTGTTTTGAAGAGCAATTACGTAATCCTAGCTAATTTGTTTGTTGACATGGTGGGAAAAAGACAAAAAAATCAAAAGTATATGGTGCCCATGGACAACTCTGCACAAATAATCCTTAATATGCTATGTCAATTCCAAATTGCATGCAATTTTCCATCAAATTACTCATGGCAACTTTAATAATGAAAAAAACATCCATTCCATTTTCTGTACCACTTATCCTCACTAGGGTTGCGGGCGTGCTGGATGTTTTTGGGATGTGGGAGGAAACAGGAGTACCCGGAGAAAACCCACACAGGCACAGGGAGAACATGAAAACTCCACACAGGCGGGGCCAGGATTTGAACCCTGGTCCTCAGAACTAGGAAGCAGATGTGCTAACCAGTCGGTCACCATGCCAGCAATAATAAATATCCATCCATCCATTTTCTACCGCTTATCTGAGGTCGCGGGGGCAGTAATTTTCACAGGGACGCCCAGTTCCCTCCCCCCAGCCACTTCATCCAGCTCTTCCGGAGGGGATCATGAGGTGTTCGCATGCCAGCCGAAAGACGTAGTCTCTCCAGCGTGTCCTGGGTCATCCCCGGTGTCTCCTCCCAGTGGCACGTGCCCGGAACACCTCACCGGGCAGGCGTCCGGGAGGCATCCGAATCAGATGCCCCAACCACCTCATCTGGCTCCTCTCGATGTGGAGGAGCAGCGGCTCTACTCCGAGATCCTCCTGGATGACCGAGGTTCTCACCCTGTTCTAAGGGAGAGCCTGGACACCCTGCGGAGGAAACTCATTTCGGCCGCTTGTATCCGGGATCTTGTTCTCTCGGTCACGACCCATAGCTCGTGACAATAGGTGAGGGTAGGAACATAGATCGAGCTGTAAATTGAGAGCTTTGCCTTCCGATACAAAGTCCGCATCACTGCAGACACTGCGCCGATCCGCCTGTCGATCTCCCGTTCCATTCTTCCCCCACTCGTGAACAAGACAAGTGCAAGTGTGGACACCCTTATGCTCTAACATGGTGTTCGTTATGGACAATCCCTGATGAGCACAGTCCAATAACAGAACACCGCTCGGCTTCTGATCGGGGGGCGGGCCGTTCCTCCCAATCACGCCCTTCCAGGACTCACTGTCATTGCCCACGTGAGCATTGAAGTCCCCCAGCAGAACGATGGAGTCCCCAGCGGGAGGGCTCTCCAGCACCCCCTCCAAGGACTCCAAAAGGGTGGGTACTCTGAACTGCTGTTTGGTGCATAGGCACAAATAACAGTCAGGACCCGTCTCCCTACCCGAAGGCAGAGGGAGGCTACCCTCTCGTCCACCGGGGTGAACCCCAACATACAGGCGCAGAGCCGGGGGGCAATAAGTATACCCACACCTTCTCGGCGCCTCTCACCGTGGGCAACTCCAGAGTGGAAGAGAGTCCAACCCCTCTCGAGAGGACTGGTACCAGAGCCCAAGCCGTGTGTATAGGCGAGTCCGACTATATCTAGTCGGAACTTCTCGACCTCACACACCAGCTTGGGCTCCTTCCCTGCTAGAGAGGTGACATTCCACATCCCTAGAGCCAGCTTCTGTAGCCGGGGATCGGATCGCCAAGGTCCCTGCCTTCGGCCACCGCCCAGCTCGCACTGCACCCGACCACTATGACCCCTCCCACAGGTGGTGAGCCCATGGGAAGGGGGACCCACGTTACCCTTTCGGGCTATGCCTGGCCGGGCCCCATGGGTGCAGGCCCGGCAAACATGCGCTCGCCTTCGAGCCCCACCTCTAGGCCTGGCTCCAGATGGGGGCCCCGGTGACCTGCGTCCGGGCAAGGGAAACCTAGATCCATTTGTTTCTTTCGCCATAGGGGTTTTTGGAGCCGTGCTTTGTCTGGTCCCTCACCTAGGACCTGTTTGCCATGGGTGACCCTACCAGGGGCGTGAAGCCCCAGACAACTTAACTCCTAGGATCATTGGAACACACAATCCCCTCCACCACGATAAGGTGACGGCTTCCAGGAGGGGCAATAATGAATAATGAAATAATAATCATGAAAAAAACAATCACTTCATTTTAAGATGTAATTTTTCCACTGTATATCCAAATTTAATGTTCATGGGATTTAATCAAGTCAATCATGGGAACCTTACAGGTCGCAACTGTGTCTGATAGACAGATGGAAACACACACGACAAGTAAGAGCACCTGAGGTGACAGGAACTGATGAGGCACTTGTGCTCGTATCCCTGGGGACTGGTTCATGGGTGGAACATTGGGCTGGTGCCTGGGCTGAGACATCCCTCCACTACTGCCAAGGAGGCTGTGGCCACCCTGTGATCCAATATGGACAATTACATTTAACAGAAAGCACAGAAAGACCAATGTGAAACAATTGAGAGTTATGTTGGAGAGGCAAATTTTCATGTTTACCTTGTGAACACAGAAAATTACACGGAACCTAGTGTAATGATGGGAGGACAGATACAAGAGGAGGTATCTTACTTGTCTAAAGGGGACAGTGTGATTGAAGAGGGAATGGGGCTTGTAGGCAGTGGGTGGTGAAAACAGAGAGCAAGGACCATCCTCCCCAAGGTACCCATCCTGATTGTTCAAAAGCAAGGTCTGCCCAAGTGACAGCCAAGGGGAAACGAATTTGAGTGGTACAGGGGGCAGGGGAAGAGTGACAAAAGGAGGAAATGAAGGAAAGGGGGACCATCACACGAGGAAGAAAACACTACATGTAAAGAATGTTTATTATATATTATATAGACATAAACTCATACCTTGTCATAAAAAGAAACAGCATCCCCAGGCGCTGCCTCTTTGGAAACAGGTGAACGATAAGCCATGCTGCCTCCTCCCCCTCTTCCTTTCCTCATGTCTCCATTGTAATCCATCATTCCCATGGATCTTTTGTCCATATCCATCTTCTTCTCCTGGAGAGTGCCTGGAGGCAGGTCAATGTTCGGACCGCTCGGATCATCATTCTGTCAAACACAAAAGTCATCAAATGTCAAGTCTACACCTCTCCTGTTCAAATGCCAGATTTCGTGATTTTAAATCATTGTTTCACTTCATTTTCCACTATTGCCAACTTCAAAGGCTAATCCCAAATGGATCCTCCAAGAAAATATTAAGAACAAAAACAACATATTTCATGTATTGTAGTATTTGTCTGGGACTATCTGATGTGCACTGGGAGGCCATTCCAACGTTACCAAACAGTTAACACACAAATTGTACAAATAGAGGTCACATTAAAGGCGGAAAAAGTTTTGAAATTATTTATCTAGGTGTTTTTTCACTTCACTTGCAAAACAAAAACAGATAAACAACAATTGACCAACCAATGGCTCATACCTCAATAAATGCACTCCTAAATCAAGTACCACTGTGTGTATATATTTTTTAAATGCCTTACCATCAGCCCCATATTAGAGAATTGTCTGTTTATTGGGCTCATCCAGGAATCTCCTCCACCAACCTTGAGTGGCCCCTAAATAAGAATGAGTTACATGTTGTAAGCAGAATTAACAAGATAGCTTTGTGGATTGAGTAAAAGCAACACGCACATGCACACACACAAAGGGCTATGGTTTAAAAGGTAGGACTAAATAATGAACACATTAAGAAAAATCAATCCAAGACAATGACTTAACATTGATGAGATAAATGTTTCACCCGGGTAACCCACCTTGTTGCTAGGCTTCTTGACATTGTGGCTCTGTCCCCAGCCACCATTGCTACCCTGTCCCCAAGACGACCCACTACCCTGGGAGCCAGTGCTGTTCCACATGCTCCCGCCCTCCTCCTCTTCCTCCCAGCTCGAGTGACGTGAAGCCGTCACAGAGCCCTCTTTGTCCCCCCAGCTGTCTTGCATAGACTTTGATCCTGTTGAAGAAGTTAATCTTAGTCCATATTGTCATCACACTGCGCCCATATAATGAATTGAACTGACATTTATTTTCAAGTTTACTGGTTAAATATTAAGGTCAACCTGTTGTAGAGGAAAATTAACATCTGACTGTGAACAGTACCGAAAATTAAAGTGTATCACTTTTTTTGTGCACTATATACTGTATATTCTAACCAGATTTGATAGGATTGGGAGGAGGGTTTCCCCAGCCTGTTTTCCCCCCAGCATCATCAGGTTCCCCCCAGCCAGAAGTGGCCTCTGTAGGTTTTCCCCAGGCAGTTGTGCCATTGTCTACTGTGGGACTAGCTGGAGGTGTACCACCCCAACCTGAGGTACCTGCAGATGCAGACGCGCGCGCACACACGCACGCACGCACACACACAGACAGACAGACACACATACACACTCACAAACACACACACACACACACACACACACACACCCACACACCCACAAACACCCACACAAGCAACTCTCTTGGACTCTTGTTGGAGTACAAACATAGCATTGGTGAGCAACCTCAGTTGACTATTATCATGATCATCCTTATACAAGACAGACAGTTGCTGGTATCTCACCTATTGGAGCAGCCTTTCCTTGTCCATGACCAGTGTTGAAGTCCCTACTGCCTCCAGGTCCTGCAGCAGGTCTATTTAGCTGCTGTGTCGAAGGTGGAGGTCCCTGTTGTTGTTGTTGTTGAGTCTGACCTTGACCATGTGGCTGCTGACCAGCCGGGGTGCTGTTCTTATCCCACAGATTAACCGGCTTGTAGTTGTAATGGGTTGGGTCGCCCCATGCTGATGTTCCATCGTCTATTTCATTTTTCCTGCTTAAAGACTGTGGGGAAGGTTCCTCCCAACCACTCGGTTCAGATCCACTTCCACCTAATCCATGACCAGCAGGGATGGGCCCTGAGGTCCAGCCTGAGCTTTGGTTCTGGGTTTGAGAGATTGGTTTTCTCCCGCCACCCCCTTGCATAGCCCCTTGGTCCAATCCTTGCTGCAGCTGTGGAGGCTGATTGCGGGGTTGTGATTGTTGCTGTTGCAGTTGTGCCTGTAGGCCTGTGATGGAGCCTGACTGGCTGTTTGGCATCTGGTGCATTTTATTTCCTCCACTCCAGCTTTGATGGGGTTTGGACCCAGTAACACCTCCACTCCCTCCTGCCCCCGTGCCACCCACCCCCCAGGATCTCCGTGGAGGATCCTCGTCCCAGCTTCCCCAACCACCCACACCTGAATCCCCACCTGAGTTCCTGCCTCCATTCTTCAGTTCGTCTTCCCACCCCCCACCGCTGCTATTTGATTTGGACTCTTGCTCACCCCAGTCCCTACCTGGCCCAACCTTCTGCCCTGAGCCCCACCCACTTCCTCGCCCGTCCCCACCCATTTCTTTCCACCCTACTGCTCCCCTCTCTTCATTTCCTCCCCAGCCTGTACTCACAGGGTTACCTTGTTGCCCCAGACCACCCCAACCACCCCCATTTCCTCTACTGGTTCGCCATTCCTCACTACCCCACCCTTTGGTCTCCTGATTATCCACAGCACCCATTCCTGCTGCACCCCAACCAGTAGCCTTTCCTTGCTGGTTATGTCCGTGTGATCCTGACCCACCACCAGTACCTGCTGTGATCACTGTACCAGACTGCGAGACGCCATGGTTACTCATGGCGGGGCCTGAAGGAGGTGGTGCGATTCCAGATAAAGAAGCCCCACCACTGCTACTGCTACTGCTGCTGGTCTCCCAGCCCTCTCCGGAGGAGCCAGCAGATGAAAGCAAGGGAGGGTGGACCCCTGGACCATTAGAATCACCAATCAGGATTCTGGGTCCAGACGAATACTGAGAAGAATTTCCCAGAGAAGCTGGGTGTTTTGAAGAGGTTGATGAATGTGCACTCTTACTGTGTTCGGCTTGATTATCAAGATCCCAAGCTGTATTTTGTCTGATCTGTGTTTGGCCCCAGCCTGTGTTTGATAGCACCCGCGGATCGAGATCAGGGCGGCTGAGCAGGTTCTGTAAGGCAGCATCAGTATCGGGTGGCGGACGCCGCGGACGGCTGCCATTAGTTTCCCTTTCACTTCTGGAATTCCCACCACTGGATAAAGATCCTCCCCTTGCTCCATGTCCTCCCTCACTCCATTCCCCTGTATCTCCCTCTCCCTTCTGATTGTCCCAAGCTCTGTTCATAGCATTTGAGGTGACAGGAGGATTGCCAGCTGTGCTGCATCCACTACTGCTGCTGTTACTGCTGCAGGCTCCTCCTGTGACATCTCCAGGACTAGCTCCAGTAGTGCCAGAAGAATTCCCACCCCAATCAACACTAGAAGCCCCTTTTTCTACTTCTGATGTCCCCCACCCTCCCTGAGATTCTCTAGTTTGACTATCATTTGCCCCAGTTCCAGCACTACCCCAAGTATTAACCCCGCTAGAGGGCCCCGGATAACCCCAACCCGATGACCCCTTATCCCCCTCAGCAGCTCTGTATGCCCCCATGCCACCTTCTCTGCCCTCCCATCCATCAGTCCTTGAGGCACCCGTTTTGGAGTTAGATGCAGGGTAAGAGGGCTGGCCTCTCCACGAGGAAGAAAGATTGTGGTCTCCACCACCTCCGATTCCTCCCGCAACTCCTTCCTCTCCTGCAATTTTTGGTCCCGCTGATTCACTATCCCACGTCCCCCCTCCTATCTCTCTGTCTCTGGATTGCATTTGGTGAAGTTGGTGCTGATGAGAACTTGATTGATTCACAGACAAAGCTTGGTGACTCCCTAGCACCCCGACTGCCCCAGCCTTTAGCCCTACGGAAGCAGAATTGTTGGCAGATAAAGTCCCTCCAGGGCCCTGGTGATGGAAGGAAGATGGACCTCCTTCCCCTACAACACCAGGCCCATCCTGTTGCACCAAGGCAGGCCAGGCCGAAGGGTTGGCATTTGGATTAAAGTTGGCACCCGGAATGCCACTGCTGCAGTCAACGAGGCCACTGGCATCATGGCTTCCTGGCACAGCGGCAGCTTTGGAAACTGAGGAGGACTGTTGTAATACAGGCCCAGCTGAAGCTACTGCATTTCCTCCTCCAAGATGGCCCTGGGAGGCAGCCGTCCCCCATGCCACACTACTGGACGACTGCATACATTCATTGGGCAAAGAGAATAGGGAAGTGGATGAGGATTGGTTGCCAGAGGCACTAGTGCTGTTCACAGGCATCCCGTTGTTGTTGCTGCTGCTGCTTCCGCTGCCACCCCCTCCAGCCACAGTGAAAGAAGCTCCTCCACCATCACTTCCAGCAATGCTGGGCCACTCTTCCAGGTCGTTCCCATCTACAATCACCTTCTCCCTGCCCTGAGAGGAGGCCTGGCTGCCTAAGCTTGTGCCCCACATGGAATTTGCATAATTGGAAGTAGTGGTAGAAGCAGCAACTGATGATGATGAGAGGACCAATGAGGAGGGAGCTGCACCAGAATCTGAAAGGATTAAAGACTTAATTATAAAAGGGAATTTCATGTATTGATACATTTTCAACCAAACGCTAAGTAACTCATACCTGGTACAGCAGCTATGTTTGCATTGGGGCCTTCCCCTCCTCCTCCCCCTCCCAGCAGCATGGAGGACAGTGGTGGCTGACCCCTTTTCAGTAGCACTTTATGGTCCTGCTGGCAGCGGAATCTCGGCGGCACTTCTCTAGGCATATAGCGAGGTTGCTGCTGAGGTGCCTGGGCCGCACCTCCGCTACTTGTATTCCCGTTCCCTGTAACACTTGTGCTGCCTGTGGCAGAGGAAGAACTGGTGGTGGAGGTGGGCTGTCCGTTGGCCACAGCGAGGCGCTTGGCATTGTTACCACCCTGTGACTGGGCGGCAGCACTGCCAGAGCTTGAAGTGGATAGGGATGGGGATGCAGAGGGGGTGGGTCCAGGGCTGGGGGAGGCAGAGCTGCTCTGAGTGGCAGGAGGATGGGCAGACGCCTGCTTGCTCAAATCTAGCACTGAATGACAAAGCAAGGAGTCAACAGCAGAAAGCATTATACACAGTTAATAAAAAAAATTGATCTTTACATTTAAAAAACAAACAAAAAAGTGCTGAACACAAAATACAGGATGCAACCAAGTTGACGATACTACTTTATACTGTAGATACATGTGTAGCTGATAGAAGAAAAGAAATGACGAGGCCAGATGAGGTTTGAATTCAAAGTAATCTGACGTCACCTTTTATACATTGTACGGCTTACCTTTGTTCTTTTGTTCTGTAACCTAAAAAGAAAAAAAAACATTACTGAATCTTTCCATTAAATTGCAACAGTGCTATGATCAAACCCCAATTCACCTGATCAAATCATTCCTCTGGCTCACTATTTGTTTGACTGCCCACCTAGTTGCACTGACATTAGCTGATGAAACCAAAAAAGCTTATTTCAGTAATGGGAAAAACACAATGTCAAAATGTAAATTGCAGCAAAATCAGTTTTTTGACACAACTGATACTCAATTCGTTTGGTGCACCCATGCTCCACACCTGGGGCATGAGCTCATCTGCACCTGTAAAAATATATACCCAACTCAACTGACAGAAACCCATGCAGGTCAAAAGGCAAGGTGTTTTCACAGTTGCACATCAAATTCCATACAGTCTAAGATTTGGCACCAGAGGATTTCTGTTTCAAGGCACATCTGACTGCTCAGGGTGCTCACTGAATGGTATATTCCCAGTTCTGAGGTTCTCCATCAGATAAGGTTTACTATATATTAAAATAATGTTCAGGTGATGCCAACATATTGTGGTCAAGACCGATTCATTTTATTTTTTTGAAGTTAAATGGGTTAAGAAATTAGATGTGTGGCACCTACGTAATGTATCCGTGACAGCAATTTTGTCATTTGTCTTTAAAGAGGATTGTCCTTAAATGTTTTATGATAAGCTGTGGTTTTATGACATGACAATAAACCTAAAAGATATATACATTTCCGAACACACACGAGTGTCACTGAATTGATCTTAATCACTGCCAGTCCTCCATGTTAACAAGGATATTTGAATTCAAAAGCCGTCAATGGCAGTGAATGAGTATTAATCAACTTCGGAGGGTCCTCTTTATACGTGTTTTTTTTTTTATGATAGCACTTCTACAAGAAAAGCCGGCTGAGTTTCATAAATGCTGTGATCAAAACATGATGAAACAATGAACATACCTTCTGAGAGGCTTCCCTTTTCCTTTTTTCTTCTTTTTTCCTTTTCTTGTCTTCCATGAACTACTGCTCCGGTCGTGATAATCCTTTCTTCTGGAAGGATAGGCAGAATTATTAAAAGTATGCAAATTGGTCGGTTAAATTCTGGATTATATTCAGAACTGCACACAGATGCTGAAGCATAAAGGAACAGAAACGGCCAATATCCCATTGCGTCACAGGCATGAGACCACACACGTGAAGAGTCGCAGTTCAGTGGACTTTAAAGGATAAATGAGACATCAGGTGGCAGAGCTAAGAATAATGCTTTACATAGAGGCTACAAACTGTAATTATCCTCATCATAAGCACGTAGACTGGCATAAACTGTTCCCACTTTTGAGTTCAACCAGTTTAGACAGTCAAGAAGAGAGTCCATTAACTCAGTCGAGTCATTTTGTCAAGATCTTTAGATGTGATTTTGTCCTTTTCGTCGTGCATCGATATTCAGGAGCAGCTGTCACTACAGTATTTGTACAACAACAGAGCACCAAAATAATGCCAGGGATGGTACAGTGGCATACAACGGCACCAAGGACAAATGTAGGGATAACAAAGCACAAATCACTGACTGCCAAACGCCAATGGCCATTTCAAACGTGCTTGTCAGAATCAGAATCATCTTTATTTGCCAAGTATGTCCAAAAAACACAAGGAATTTGTCTCTGGTAGTTGGAGCCGCTCTAGTACGACAGCAGACAGTCAATTGACAGAGAACACTTTTGAGACATAAAGACACTGACAAAAAACAGTCACTGAGCAATAAAGGGTTGCTAGTTATCTGGTAATGCCGGTACATTTTTTTGTTTTGACAATTGTGCAAAAAGATGCAGTCCTCTAGCACTTAGAGCAGTTTGAAAGACTCATATTGCAATAGTCCAGTGCAATGACCATTGTGCAAAGGGCGCAGAGACTTCAAGCGAGTAGTGCAATAATCTGGGACAATGTTGATTGTGCAAATGTTGCAGATACTCCTCAATCAGTGTGCAAATGGAGCAGATGCTACTCTGGCATGAGTGGCCAGTATTGGTTAACAACAGATATGCAAATCGTGCAGCGTGGCGAGACTACTACAGTGAGTGCACGAGTAATGTATAATTGGCCCCACAGAAATGTGACAACAAACTCAAGGCAAAAAATTGCCAGCATGTTGTAATGGAATTGTAGGTTAGGTGTTTAAGAAGTTGATTCCAAGAGGGTTTCAAAATTAAAATTCAAGTATTCCAAAAACTCCCAGAAGCCAGGAATACTATAATAGAAACCGCTCACATAACAATACAACACAAAGCCCATGCTGGTTGTTTAAACGAAATGTGTCCAGTCACTCTTTTATTATGATACTGCGTTACCTGTTAACCTTCCAGTCATTGTAGCATGAGCAGAATTTAGCTTGCTAATGTCACAGCGCTACATACCCCAAACGACTGGGTGCTTGGACGGTAAAGACAAGCGATATTACAGTATTTAGTGATAAAGAATACCGACTAACCTCAACAAAACACAATATGATCTGGCTGATGTGATGTATATATTCCTTCACAGGCATAAAAAAAAGCCATAATGCATACTCTTCTGCTGGTGGCTAAAAAGAGTGGGTGGAATCTTCTTACTTAAAAAGCTCCTCAAACTGAAAGAAACCTCATTTATCAGTTGACACCCACTTGCGGTAACTAAATTTATAGTGTAAATAAATACCCTTTATAGCAAAAGCACTTTCCTGTGAAGCAAATGTTAACCTCTGAATATGAAAACATAGTCCGAGCTAATGATAGCAAGCGTTAGCAGGGTACGCTAATTTACCCATGACAGCTACATGGCGTTAGTTTGAGCACAAAATGAGACATTAGACACACAATTAAGACAACGCTGTGGTTAGTGAATTTGCATCTGCATGCATTAGACAATACAATAAAACGACCAAGAGACACTGAGATACTCACCTCAGCAATCACATATAAGGAAAAGCTAGCGTGCTAACTAGCTAAAGTGCTTCAGTGCGTTTTTTCTTTTTAGCTTTCTGAGGCATTCGTCGAAGCTACAAGAACAGCGACGCCTGAGCGGATACGTCAAGTAAGTGAACTATAATGAAAACACACGCGCAACATACCACTGGCTAGTAAAGAAGTACTATCGTTGCTGCCGAGTAAAGCAGAATATGCAGAAATGTTCAATTTCAAAGCACTGTGGAGTCAGTCGGTAGACGGGCGGCCATTTTGCTGCTCAGCATGAAAAGTCGCCAATGGCCAGCAGCCAGTGGCAGGCAGCTGCGTGGAAGGTCTCTGACTGGCTGGTTGAGATCGGGAAGGATGCATCAAAAACGCTTTTTGACCTTCATAAACTTCGAGATAGTTGCTGAAACAAAGATTACATTTTCTTGTAGGGGCCGGGGGAAGGAAAACATGCAGGCTTTCTGGAGGAGAGAGAGTAGACAGAGGAGGAAAGAGGCAGAGTCAAACTCAAAAGTGCTGATAGTTGTGTAAAAAAAAAATACAAATAAAAGACAAAGTACTGATTCGACTTCTGTACTTGATTAAAGTAAAAAAAAAAAAAAAAAAAGTACAAACACTGTAATGTTTTCAGAAGTACTCCTACAAAAGTAAAAAAATATTTTTACTGTCAACTATATGCAATAGAAAAACATTTTGAGACTCCTCTATCACTCCTCTATCCTCTATCACATAACACACTTGACACTTTCCTCCACCCGTTACAACCTTCTTGGATCGGTTCTTCACCACCTTACCATACTCACCACTGTTCTCCACCCTCACTATATCTTCTCCTTGTAACCTCACTTGTCTCCCTCCACCGCTCCATTCATGCATATAATATTCTGTCTTAATTTGACTAATCTTCATTCCTCCACCTTTCTACATGTTCCTCCACCTGCCCCATGCTCTCACTGCAGATCACAATGTCATCTGTGTACGTCACGGCCCATGGGGATTCCAATCTAACCTCATCTGTCAGCTTATCCTTCACTATAACTAACAGGAAGGGGCTCAGAGCTGATTCCCGATGAAGTCCCGCCTCCACCATAAACTCCTGTGTCACACCCATAGCACACCTTAACACTGTACTACAGCTTTCATACATGTCCCGTAGTATTCTAACATACTTCATTGCCACACCACACTTTCTCATGCTGTACCACACCTGTTCCTCTAGTGGAACCCTGTCATAGGCGCTCTAGATCTACAAAGACACAATTGCCGCTCCTTCTGACTTTCTCTGTACTTCTTCATCAACACCCTCAACTCTTGAAACCACTGCTCAGTCTAGCTTCCACTACTCTTTCCCATAACTTTATTTGTTTAACTTTGTCATCAACTTAATTCCACTATAGTTTGGACAACTCTACGCATCTCCCTTGTTCTTAAAAATGGGGATCACCACACTTTCCTCCATTCCTCAGGCATCTTCTCACCCTATAGAATTCTATTAAATAACCTGGTCAAAAACTCTACAGTCACCTCTCCTAGATGCTTCTATACCTCACCAGGGATGTCATCATGACCAACTGCCTTTTCATGTCTCATCCTCTTTAGTGCCTTTCTAACGACCCCTTTACTAATCACGGCTACTTCCTGCCTGGTCCACGCCAATAGCTACTATTGTTTGTCTTACCTCAAAGTATTCTTTGCATCTATCCATCACCCTAGTGGCACCAGTCAACACACATCAATCTCTACCCTCGATCACCCCAACCTGCTACACATCCTTCCCATCTCTATTTCTCTACCTGGCCAACTTGTATAGATCATTGTCTCCCTCTTTACTGTCCAACCTGGCATACAAGTCATCTTATACCTCTTGTTTGGCCTTCATCACCTTTACCTTTGCCTTACATCGCATATCCTTGTAGTCTTGTCGCCTCACCTCAGTCCTCTCAGTGTCCTGGTACAGCCCTTTTCATGCTTTTGGCAAAATCTACCACTATCTCTCCCTGTAAGTTATTGTCCTGGATATAAACCACCCCATCACTTCTTCATTATCCCTTTTGCTTCATCAACCCAGCCCCAATCTATACTCTCTCTATGCCTGTATGCTCTGAAAAACTACTTTGTCAAGCTCCTTCCAGAATGGCAATTTCTCTTCTAGTTCACAACTGAACATCTTCCCTTTGGGGCATAACCATTCATAATATTAAACATAACGCCCTTGATTTCAAGCCTCAGCCTCCTCACTTGATCCGACACTCATTTTATCTCCAGGACATTCTTAACTAACACTTCGTTTAAGATAACCATAATTCAATTTCTTTTCCCATCTACAACATGGAAAAATAATTGCAACACTGCTCCTAAACTTCTAGACCTTAACTTAAAGCCTTTCCACCTGCTCTCCCTTTCTCTTAATCATCATGTCAACCAACTCCTCAGCTTTTCCCGTAATTTTCCCTACATTCGAAATCCCTACTTTCAGTTTTAGGCTCTGTGCTTTCCTCTTCTCTTTTTGCACAAGGACACTCATTCCTCTCCTTCATCTTCTACCCACAGTAGCTGTATTTGCAACGACTCCCTGTCGGTTAATGGTGCCAACGGTGGTCGTTGTTAATTCAGGTCGTGACGGATTTGTTATGAAATTCTTGGGATGAACGCTCATAATTGTTTGGCAAAGTTTTACTTTACACCGGATGCCCTTCCTGAAGCAGGTCTGCATTTACCCTGGCTTGGGACTGGCCTATGGTTTGGACTGACTTGTCCCTCCATAGGGCTGTATTTGCCGAGAACACCAGACAATTCTTTTAAATAAGGTCATTGATGGAGAATATGTTGCTTCTCTGAATCGTTAATGCTCCCTTGTTCACATTCGTCCATGTAGCTGCTCTACCTGTTTTTTTCTGCCTTATAAACCCCCCAAGATTTCAACCGTGTTTGAGATTACTGGTATCTATTAATATCTTGTTTATGTTGCATCCTGACGGCACGGTGGGCGACTGGTTAGAGCGTCTGCCTCACAGTTCTAAGGACCGGGGTTCAATCCCCGGCCCCACCTGTGTGGAGTATGCATGTTCTCCCCGTGCCTGCGTGGGTTTTCTCCGGGCACTCCGGTTTCCTCCCACATTCCAAAGACATGTATGGTAGGTTAATTGACGAGTCTAAATAGCCCGTAGGTGTCAATGTGAGTGTGAATGGTTGTTTGTTTGTATGTGCCCTGCGATTGGGTGGCAACCAGTTCAGGGTGTACCCCGCCTCCTGCCCGATGATAGCTGGGATAGTCTCCAGCACGCCCGTGACCCTAGTGAGGAGAAGCGGCTCAGAAAATGGATGGATGGAGGTTGCATCCTCATCTGAGAATGTTAGAAAAAAAGTAAGTAGTAAGGAGTAGAAAGTACACGTCTGTGCTGAAATATAGGGAGTAAGAATAAAAAGTCTTAAGAAAAATAAACAATCAAGTACATATCCCTGAAAAATGTACTTAACTACAGTAACAAAGTATTTTTACTTAGTTACTTCGCACCATTGGAAAGAGGTGTTGTGGGGGGAAAAAAGTTAATGTGAGCTCATGTTGGCATTCAAAGCATAGATTCTATCAGAATTACAGCTAGACACGCATTAGGTACACCTGCATATTTTGATAAGAAATTGGGCTAAGAAATTAACCTGACAAACCACCATCATTCTTTTTGCACTATCATTCCAGTGTTGCAGAACATGCGTGATCAGGGCACCATGGTGGGTGGAACGTTTGACGAGTTGAGGAGTATCATGGATAAAGGGACGAAAACAGAATTGGATTCTAGTAGAATAACTTCCTGTTGTGTGTACAGTATATCTGAGTTAAAAATCATATTGTATGATGCTATGTACCTCTTCCAATTTACAACAATGCACCCTTAATACTTGTTATTACAACATTTCAGTCTATACCTCATACTGTACCGATTAATAACACAACATTACACTGATAGTGTAGTGATACATTCGCCTGACTCCCATGCAGGCTGTGTGGGTTCAATTCCACCTCAGTGACAGTGTGAATGTGAGTGTGAACCGTTGCCTGTCTCTCCATGTGCCCTGTGATTGATTTATGACTAATCCAGAGGAGTCAGCCTTTCACCTGATGTCAGCTGGGTTCGGCTCTAGCTGACATCCCTGGACAGGATAAGTGCTGTAGCAAATGAATAGATCGATAGTATTTTCATACCGTACCCTTACTCATATTAGATCACACTATTCAGTATAATAATACATGGTCTGAGCAGGTTTTGTTGTTTGACAGTACTCTTTATTGTTTGGTGTGCTTGTACATTCTTAAGAGTTGCTAAATGCGGGACTGCTAAACTGCTTTTCATTGTTTCTGCACCAATGACAATAAAGTTTATCATTCTACATGCAAGTATAGTTAAACTTGTGACTCTCTCAAACAGGCACAAAGACTTTACAGTGCAGTACTATAAATGTGTTCCTTCTGTGTAGCCTATGACCTTGCTGCAAAAAGAGGCATGAAGGCCATTTTGGATGCGTTCGATCAGGTGGTGGGGCTCCACTAATTTAAAGCCATACACCTCAGTGACTCCAAAGCTATAGCTGTTAATTCCCCCTTCAATCAAGTTAATGCCTCTTTACATTTTGAATGTTTATTCAAAAAAAAATGTCTTTACTGTGAAGGGAAACTTGATCAAACACATCGTCAAAGGTCAAACTGGCATCCACGAGCCCACGAGACTGGACCACATCGCTGTGATCCTGGAGACACCTGGAAAGTGAGTGCAATTGCAAATATGACTGGTCTACTCAGAAAAGCATTTCCATACAGTACATTTGTACTTGTCACAAGGAAAAACTAAGACTAGTCCAGGGGTAAAATATGGTATGATCTATTGTTCATCATGTGGTTTTCATTGGTGAGATGGAGTTTATCCCAGGTGACTTTGGGCAATGTACACACTGGACTGGTCGCCAACACGTCACAGTCATCAGTGTGTTATTACTTGAAATTGTAAAACATGAGGCTACTGCTTTTTTACCTGCCATTTTCATACAATGAAATTGGTGCCTTTTTTATTTGATTAGCACCATTATCAAAATCAAATTCACTGGAAATATAACTACATAATTATTAGAATTTTAAGCTAACACAAAATATCTCCACTTTTCAATTCATAAATACAATGTAATATGCCATGCAAATATGTACTGAAAGTAATCTCTTTGCTGATTGGCTATTTGGAAATTTAAGACAAAGATTTATTTTGAAAGATATGCAGAGCAGAAAAAGCGTCTTTATTTTCTCTGTTAGGAAAACAAAGAAAACACAAGCAATTCAGTTGCTTATCACCCAACAAACTTTCAACAGTAAATTGTGTGCTTAAACAGGTCAGATTGACAAATTAAAATTAAAATGATGTATTTTTTTGTGTCAATCGTATTGTTCACTATTACCCACTAGGGGGGAGTAAACACACTCAAATACACTTACAGTTTGCACTTGCAACTTTACTATACCATGGAAATTAGGTCGTCTTGTACATCGACCTTTTAATTGTTTTTATTACCTGTCTTTTACCTATAATAATTGCATCATTTTATGTATTGGAGCTTCATACCATGTAAGGTGATTGTGAAATGGTGTGTTTTCTTCTTCTCCTTCTCCATTTTAAAGGTATTAAGCATTTTTGAAATAAAAAATCATAACTTAAGGGCTGCATGGTTTGATGCCAACGACCCCAAACTTCCTTCCTTCCAACATCGGCTGTGTGGAGTTTACATGTTCTAACTTCTCCCCATACATGTGTGGGGTTTCGCTTCCTCTTACTTTTAAAAACAACAACATGCATGTTAGGGTAATTGAATACTCTAAACTGTCAGGGGGTGTGAATATGAGAGTGAATGGTTGTTTCAAAATGCCCCATGTCATATTGCATTTTTATGTTTCTTTTTTGTTTTTGTTTTTTTTACTGTTCCAACATGTGTTATTCAAGAATTTCTCTAAATGCCTGTACATGGGAATGTACAATGATTCCTTTTAGTAATGCAGCACAATTGAATGGTTGCATGACGTCTGCTTACAGCACATGCATCAATAGTAAAAGCCACTGACAGCCCCAGTTGTCGAATATTAACACTTTGGTGCAGCTGCTGGCCCCTGGGAAGACTGTAATTGATTGTCACACCTCCTCAGACTCACCACGGCGTGCATAAATATGCATTTACACACTCAGGGATACATTCCTTGACAGTGACGCCATGAAACCATGCAGATTGAGTTGTGAACACAGCAGGAAAAAAGACATGAAATGGAAAATATTGACCAAAAATTGTGTGATTCAGGGGCACGAGCAATGAGTCCCCTGTGACTCATAATATTACACACTAGCCATGTTCAACCATGTCTCCAGCCAAGTTGAATTTTTTCCTACGATTATATGGATTTTAAGGGGAAACAATTATTCGATTGTGAGGATAAGCGGCTCAGAAGATGGATGGATGGATGGACAATTATTCGAGTTTAGGAAATCCGGAGTAGAATTCAGTTAAATATTGTTACACTTTTAATCTTCTAAATTGATCAAACAAAAATATTGCCACTGGAACACAATTATATAGGAATATTACAGTAAAAATACAATAAAATATAGAATACATGTTTTTTTTTTGTGGTTTAC
Organism: Phyllopteryx taeniolatus; assembly: GCF_024500385.1. Lineage (NCBI taxonomy): Eukaryota > Metazoa > Chordata > Actinopteri > Syngnathiformes > Syngnathidae > Phyllopteryx > Phyllopteryx taeniolatus. The sequence continues at coordinate 6,959,476 of NC_084520.1, forward strand.
GTGCAAAGTGCTAATCATCTGGGGGGTGCTAGAGGACTCAACAGCTTGAGAAATATAAAGAAAAATATTTTGAAACATGGCAAACTTTTTTTTTATGTTACATTGAAAGCAACCTGGATAAATTCCCAGTACCTACAGATAGTCTGTGCACTGGCGGTATAGTGGTACATACTGCCCAGGCGGCCCCCAACATGGTAAAGCTAGCAGTGACGTCTTTTACAGTGAGAGAGTCTGGGGCAATCCCAAAACTCCAGAAAATGTGCTCGTTCACAAGGGGATGTATTCAAATGGTTTAGAAATGATATTTAGCCCCCCTCGCTGTCCTTTTTAAACACAATTTCATACATCAGCCTTGGTTTGACATTCTGGGACACTCTGCACCTTGTTGGCCAGGTGTTTAATTCTGCTTAACTGGGAGCACGTCTTGCCTCCGTCCTGTGTTCGATGTGTCAAAGAAATGCTATAACATTTAAAGTTGGAGAAACTAATGTTTTCTCTTGGAGGCTGTTTGAGGAAGTTGGTTCAAATTTGGAACACACTTCTGTCCATTATAGAGTTACGAGGATACTCTCTATACCTGGGGAGTCAGACATATGAGCTTTCCTGATTTGCATTATTATTATAACTTACTATTGCCAATGTTTTATTTTTATTTTTATTTTCTGTCTATCACCCAGATAGAGATGGGACGAGGTTGTGTGCTACTGACTGTTTAGCCATACTGTACTGCACTGTACTTTAGTGTACTGTACCGTACTGTACTTTACTGCTGATGCTCAATAAAACATATAGAACAAATGAAAATGTGTAGCTGAAAGACAGCTGCATTTTTTTCATCTACTGCTTGTTAATTCATGTTCAAACAAAACATTCAGAATTTTCCGTTCCCTTCAATATCACGGAACTGATATTGTGGCCTTGCTCTGGTTTGTTTACACATTCCTTTAGGAATTAAAGTACGATGAGATGAGAAAGTGAAGTGCAAAGCACACTGCATGGCTTTCAGTGGGGTGTTAGCAGAGACAGGAAGTGAAGGTGACTGGCCCAAGAATGTGTCTGCTCCCCGGCTCCGCCCACAGGAAATGCCAATCCGACCCGTTTGGATTCTGCAGTGATCAAAATACTCTTAGAGGAGACCGAATTTGGTTTACGATGGAGGACAGCATGGATGGAATGATTGAGGAGGAGGCTGCTCTCCTTGCGCTGCGTTTAGATAAGACGACGTTTGATGGCTTTTAGAGGTGTTCTGGTGGTCTGGTTGGGTCAGGGGCCGACGACTCCAGGGCCGCTGCAGACTAAACACAGAGCGCACATTCCTGAAACTCAAATTAATCACTTTGCGGACAAGGCATGCACAACAAAACACAGATGGGAATATATAAAATGCTGCTCCATTCTCTCATCGCCTTGAAATGTATGGTATTAACTTGCCCCGCTGTCGTCTTTGAGTTTTGCAAGCCCCCGTGAGGCTTTTTCTTCTCTTTGCTCTCTGTTATTATTCTGCTACAAATATTTCCACCGTACCCTTAAGCCACGATGTGATTATACAAAGTTGTAAGTATTTCCAGATACCTTTGGTTAGCCCATGTACGTTTATTTCCGAACTATGATGTAAAAGGCCAAGTGATGGCCCCTCACTGTTCTTACAAGACTTATATCCACCGAGGGAAATGGAGCCTCCAAAAGAGAGGCAGTGAAGAAATCAAACTGTGAAATTAAGACAAGATTATTACTTATATTGAGTAACTGACCTAACTTCTTGCCAGATAATGCAATGTCTAAATCAGCGATGAATCTACTCCCCCATTGTTACACAACAGCAAGCATAGTTGGGAAAACAAATGTGGAAAAAGTGAGGTGAAAATAGACTGTTTATTGTTAGCTTGCAGAACTGTGAACCCAAATTTAATGGGGTCTTCTCTGGCCTGTGTGACACGCTTTTGTTAAAATACCCCAAGCATAGAAAAAAATAGCACAGTTTATTACCCATTGGTCTTGCCTTGCTGAAATCAGCTCATTTTAGGGGCCGGCCCCTTTCATGCAAATGATCCAGTCCTCATCCCACCCCATATGCTACTGGGCCAATTGCGGTTTGCGTTACATTCTCCTCTTCCGGATTGCTTGGCAGCAAGTGTACGCTGCGGACATCTGGTTGCTTCTACTTGCATAAGCCGAGCTGAGACTGTGCAGAAAAAAAAAGGGAGCACTCTTTAAGACAATGAAAGCATTTTAACTCACAAAATCAAATTATGGGGTGATTGTATCGCACCAAATCTAATTACAGTGTTTTTATTTAAATGATTATTCTCATGCTGGCACTGCTGCAAGACAGCAAAAAGACCACCACAAATTGACAAATGAATGTCAAGGTTTTGGGCAGCAGGAGGGTTTGTGTGCACATGATGCCTCGAGAAATTTACTTTTTTTTAACCAATTGGATGGAAGGCTTCAAGAGGCTTCATCTGGCTTCAGGGTAATACTATTAATATCAAGTGGGTTTAGCAGACAGTTTATTCAGAGTTGCAGGGATGTAGAGGTGGAGTTCCTCGGTCCAAATGAGAACTCAGCAATGGAAATGGAGTCAACCAAAGGCTTTTATAGTAAAGGTGAGAGGTTGTACTGTTCCCGCAAGTAATAGTAATGTTGTTGTTTTTTTTCTTACAGGCTACTACAACCTTGTATATTATTGTTGGGATAATGTCAGTGGTATAACATTGTTCTAGAAATCTACTGTAAATGAATGTTACACATGTATGGTCTCATTCATTTGGATGATTGATTGTTGACTGTGATTAGTCTTGTGGCTGGTGCCTTCACCATATAAGAAGGTGGAAGGAAGGTTGATTTACTGTAGAAGGGCAACACAGGCTGAAGCCCATGTGCTTAATTAGACTTTCCATTTCATTCTTGGATGATTTGAACATAGATGGTGTTTTTCAGTGAACGTTTCAAATTTATCTCCAACATTGCATTTTTTTCCCGATTTTTTTTTTGGAGCACAAAATACAAGGTGTATCAGAAAAGTTCCAAGACTGGCGTCACAAAAGACATTTAAAATCCAAATTACAAACTATAAATTTTCCCCTTCAAAATCACGCCCCTGGAATCTGACACACTTTGCTCCAGCACAGCGATGTTCTTCTTGGCCAGGAACTGTCAGATGCTCAGGGCATCGTGAGCAGGTGCATTGTCATGGTAAAGCAGTCACTAGTTGTCCCACCACAATTGTCGCCACTCGCGCATTGAAAGAAGCAAACGCAGCAGGATTTCTTTGTAGACGTGCTGTTTGATCCTCTGGCCCACACTGAGGGAGAAAACTCTTAGTTTGTAGTTTGTGTTTGAAATACATATTTTCTAACACCAATCCTGGAACATTTCTGACAATACCTCATAAAATAAGCACCAGGAAAGACTACTAATCCCAAGGCTCCTTCTTTCATTGTTGGCCAAAATCTCAGACCACTTATCAGTAGCTAATACTGTTAGCTAACGTTAATCTGTACATCCAACAAAACTCAATACAGCTCTGCCTACCTTGCACAAAGCCACCACTGGCTAATTTAACCATATCCTTTAACCCCTACACACTTATAGCGAACGCCCAACCAAGATATTCGATTCCACTAACTCTCGTGGATGCAGCATTTCATCACCAAGCTACTAGTTTACACGTTGTCTATTAAATTAATGGTGTTGTGCATGATATCTCCAAGACAAATACTGGCCATCCCCATGTCGACAACTCAGGAGAATAAAAGACGGATAAAGGCGGCAATAGTAAAATAAAACAGCAAAAACATTATACCCCCATATAGCAAGTGACGCTATTGACATGGAAATATTGTCTTACACTTAGCTTTCCACTTAAGAAGAAAAAACAAGACGAAACGGTTCCACAGAATAGTACAATACACACAATACATGTATTAAAATTGTCCAATGACCCGAAAATGTTCCCCCATTTATTATTCGAACCACATATTTCTATTATTTAGGCCTGCACTTCTAAATATCTAACTCTGTTCAAGCTTATGCAAATAAGCCATGCTTCCATTTCTACATTCTCGAAGTGTCCCAATACTTGTATCCATAAGATATGTTCTGTATACCATGGAACCAAAATTGCAATAGATTCATAGGAGGTGGAGGGGCCTGTTTTTGCATGGCCTGTCTGCTCTAGTCAGTCTCTAGTATGGCTTGAGCTGCAGCCTGGCTCAAACTTTATCCGTCCATCCATTCCGTAGCCACAGTCTGACTCCTGTATCTGGCAGCAGCTCTCCGAGTATATGCCACACACATCCCACCACCCAAAATGTACTCACGTGTTCTTTCAAGTCTCAGCACTGACATACACACATGCTTTGTAGAAATAAGAGCTGAAAGGCAGGGTGGAGGCCATTCTGCTTCCTCAGCAAATGCTTTATTTCTGTTCCGAAGGAGCACTCCAGCATTTATATCTGGAAGATATGACATTTTTATAATCCAATGGAAAGAAAAGAGTGGGGTTGCGTATGTTATGCTCTGATTAGTATTTTTGTACCACTGACACAAAGCTGGAAAACAACAAACAGTCTTTGAAATAAATCTTTTTTTTTTCGCTTCAGGGCAATCTACCTGTAGGGCCAAAAGACAGACATACATACAATGAAGGCTCAAAATAGTTCAAGCAGAGAACAAACTGTGAACATTGAAAAATTTAAAGACCATACTGCCTAAGTCACCTAAATTGAACATGCCTGTTCTTATTCGTTTGGAAAAACCCAAGAGGAAAAACAATCTAAACTCACTAAGTAATTGACTAAATGACAAATCCAACAAAAAAAGCAAAAGATACATTTTGGTAAAACTACAATAACAAATGAATGCAATGTTTTTTTTAGTTTTTTTTTAAATTATTTTTGTTTTTGGAATTTTATGTGAATCTCTTTATTAGATAAACTTGGATACGTGTATTGAGATCCAATAGAAGAGCTGTATCAGAAATATTATCCATTGAACCATTTTCCTTTACTTCTTGTCCGCATTAGAGTCGTGGGTAAGCTGGAATCTCTCCCAGAGATGAGGTACACCATGGACTGTATGGACAATTTAGAGTCTTCAATATACCTATAATGTATATTTTTGAAAAAGTTATGATGATAAGTAGTGGACTATAGAAAATGGATAGCTGTATCATCGTCATGTGTTATTGTTGTAGTTATTTCGCAACATGAGGGGGCATATTGTCAAATACTGTAAATGCCTCTCTTTTGTTGTCAATTATTAGTGATCTGAATAGTTGGCCTATCTTTGCATAAGACAAGCCAACCAGCTGCATGCAATAGACTTGACATTGAAATCTTTGTAAGTAATCCTACTCCCCCCACAAATTGAATGCCAATTTTATTAGGAATTGAAAAAAATATGTTCTCATACCAAGATGCAAAAAAAGAATTAAGGACATGCACTTTTTCCACCAGGAACAACTCAATTTAGTAGTGTAGTATGTAAAATGATAGAGGCCTTTGTTGGAAATTCCCGTCACGTCTGGTTTCATTTTGTACACCCCAGCACATATCTTCTCCACCCGCTGTAACGCGCCACCTCCTGCTCCGTCCAGTTGCCGTTATTCAACATTGACATATATTACATACATTTCCAACTGGAATGTGATGCTGATTAGCTTCCTGGCAGGAATGATGCCGCGCGCCCCGTAAACTGCAGCTTTAGGTTCCTCCTGGAGGGCCCACCAGTGGGTGGAGAGCTGTAGCCACCGCTGTTTGTTTTGCACTGTGTCCTTATTTCCGTGAATTCTGACCTGACAGGAAGTGTGGACGGTGGACGGGACAATGGACTATTGTAAGGCCGCACTTTATGTGCATACAAGACTTAAACAGGAAAAGCCGCCAAGACGGACACACGCACACACACGCTACCGTTGTGTTACTGTTGCTGTCTGCACATACTCGCATCAGTCACTCACACGCACTTTCAAACTTTACAGTAGCTTGTGGCAACCTAAAGAGATCCTAAAATGTTCCCATTATGCATCGCTCTCCTGATGTCCATCCTTTTAAGAACTCTTTGTAAGAATCAGAATAAACAGGACTGCTGCTGACCAGTTGACCAATAAGAGCAAACTAAGGCATGCTGTTCCTGTGCCAGGAAAACAAAAATGTCTTCATCTATTTAAAAAAAAAAGAGCAACGAAAAATGGCCATAAAAGGGGTGGCAAGCATGACTGAGATTACTGCAGCAATAAGTTGTTGTAGGTTGATTTATGACTCTTAAATCAACGTATTAAAACTGTGGCTGGAAACTCTTGTATTTATTAAAATGATATTCGGCATGTGAACCACCACAAACTGAATACGTAACAGTAATGGAATGGAAAAATGTGATAACGCTATAAGAAAGAATGGACTGAAGACACATTTCTTTAAAAAAAAATGCACGCACGCACACACGCACACACACACACACACACACACAAAAAGAATCCGCCGCTATTTTAAATATGATGTCAATATCTAAGCCTGTGACCTCGGCCATGTCACCTTTGAGTCAGGATTCAAGGCTGATGGATGACTCCTGAACGCCTGTAAGAAGAGCCAAAGGAAAGATGAAGAGGAAGGGAGGCTATTTACAGACAAGGAGGTATGTAGTAGAGTTGAGTTGTTTTCCTATGTTATATGCGTGTGCATGTGTGTGTGCGTGTGTGTGTGCGTGTGTGTGAGACTGCTTGAATTAATCATATTGTTGAGAGACGCCTTCCTGTTAGGTCTAATTGAAAAAAAGGTTGTTGCTGCAGTCTGCACATTTGGATGCCATGCAAAATTCTGCTAGTGACTTTGAAGGTGTGCTAAAATTGCGCCTTATAGTTTTACACTATAAACTGCATAGCGGTTGGTTAGAGGCCATAAAATTTGTGCTGTCTTCATTTAATAAAGAACGGTGACAATGCCTTACATTAAGATATCCATCAAATATTGAATGGGCTAGAATATACGTAACTCAACAATTGTTATTGTTGAAAACATTTTAACAGTACTTCATCCATTCAATTTGTACTGGTCATTATAAATAGCAAAATAAAATGGCATACTGATACACGACAATGTGCAATGTTGCGCCATAGACGAGATTTTATATGGCGCCGCCCTCCATCTGTGCTTTACATATGCTTACAAAAGAAATCAATAGAATTGTTTTTACCACTGTCTTTAATTTAAAAGATACATGTCACCCAATTTAAAAGATAAAATCAAATTGAAAAATACTGTAATGTAATTCTTATAATTCAAAATATATAAACCCAACAGATAAATGTTGTCTGCTATGCAGAATATTGCTCAGAATGTACCACATAATGCAATGCACGGTGGTGGCACAACACATAATTACTGTAAGTAATGATGAGGCCATTAAAAAGAAATGACTGACTATTCTGTAAACTCACATCTTAGCACATCACGTAGACAAACGTTTACGTTAGTATGAGTTGTCTTCAACTCTTCAACTTCTTGTTCAGCGCTTCAAAGTCAAATGATCTGTTATGCAATAACTCATGATCTGTGTTCGAAATTGACTTTTTATCATCCACTGTATAGTCATTGAATCTAATGTCCATCCATCCATCCATCCATTTTCCGAGCCGCTTCTCCTCACTCGGGTCGCGGGCGTGCTGGAGCCTATCCCAGCTGTCATCGGGCAGGAGGCGGGGTACACCCTGAACCGGTTGCCACCCAATCGCAGGGCACACGTAAACAAACAACCATACACACTCACATTTACACCTACGGGCAATTTAGAGACTTCAATTAACCTACCATGCATGTTCTTTGGGGATGTGGGAGGAAACCGGAGTACCCGGAGAAAACCCACACAGGCACGGGGAGAAAATGCAAACTCCACACAGGCGGGGCCTGGGACCGAACCCCGGTCCTCAGAACTGCGAGGCAGACGCTCCAACCAGTTGTACACTGTGCCACCTGAATCTAATGTAATATATATTTTATGAGTCAGAGATTGAATTATTAGGAGTCACATCAGTTTTTTTCTGAATGTGTTCATTCTCTTTTACAGTCTTGTGTGTCTGTGTATTGTGTATGAAAAGTAATCTTGATGTATGTTGCTGTTGTTACTGGTTTTTTTTTTTAATATTTCCAATCCATACCACATGCACGCGCGCACACACAGACACACACACACACTGTCAGCATTTGCTTTTATTTGTCCACAAGCCGATGCTGGCAGACTCCAAACTACAGTTTATGACTGATTCCCCATCTTATAATTAGTTTCCATAATGGGAGGTTTAGCTGCATCTGAATAACAGCGTTTGGCTGTTATAGAAGGGTGTTTTAAGTGTGAAAATAATTGTCTGCATGTGTAATAAGGAATGTTTGCCAGCTGTGCAGAAATGCAATTTAGTTCGAAGTTAAGGCTAAATTCGAGTTAAGGTAAATTTGCCCAACTAAAAGTACTAACTGAAATACATTATTTCTTTTCTCTCGGTATGTTCCAAAATCAGCCAATATTACTCCCAAAACATGTAATAAGGAGTTTGTTTGAATGAAAACAGGACTTTTGCCCTCCCCCTAGTTTGCCACCAAAATAATACAATACATAAAACATTCACTTGTGAATGTATAATTAAACAAAAAACACCCTTAATAGAGGAAAGAGAGCGAACAAGCACCTGTGTCCACTGCAGACTCCCTAGACCGACGTTTGGTTCCAGACTCATGAAAAACACAGTCGCCACTGTTATTCTTAGCAGTTCAAATGAGCACGCTCAAAAGATGTAGAGTTCTAATTTAAAGCAATTTGGCTTGTGGGGCACAAGCATCAGGCGGCCGTAACTCTGTCTGGATTTTCAATAAAAAAGATTTGTCACGGGAAGGAGCATATTTATTATTAGAATTTAAATCTTCTTTATTCATACCCTGTGATTGAATGAAGACCAGTCCAGAGTGTAGTCCGTCTTTCAATGTCGGCTGAGATAGGCTCCAGCCGGGACCTTGTGTAGGCTCAGTGGTATAGATGAAGGGACCTTCTTTATTCAAAAAAAAAAGAATCTAACTTGTCTCTGTGCCGCATAAAGGTGCAGAAGCACATGATTATAATCAAATTAAAAAACACATGACCATGACATTTTGTGATGAAGTTGTTTCTTTCATTTGCTTTAGTAAACCATATACAGTAGTCTTTCCACTGAAACTATATGTGAGAGGCAGCATGATGCCAGCAATTTATCTTGTGTGTGTCTGAATTAAAGGTGCACAACAACTACACTATGAGCTGACTTTGGGCGAGATGCGAGGTTCAACCCAGACTGGTCACGAGTCAATTGCAGGGCACATACAAACAAACATTCTAACTCACATTTGCACTGTTGGAGAGTTAACCCATAGACTTTCCATTTAAATTATATGTGCTCTTATGTGCTTTCACTTCACCATTCAGTTGCCTTAGTCTTTTTTTTTTCTTTTTTTTTTTTAGTTAGGAGTAAAATCTGTGCTCCATGTAATCACATGGTGACATTTGGTAGACTACAACAAACAAATGAAAAAACAAACAAACATTTGTTCCCTGCATCGTTTACTTGGGTCATTTGGCGTGGCCTCGGCACTTGCGGTGACACTTCCAAAGGAGCCCAGTGGAGAGACTTGTGGTTGTTTAACCTTTTGGGTTAAAATAAGAACATGGTTTTGTTAATTTCAAATTTAGTTGTGTAGTTTTCCTTTTCCTATCCAGCAATTCTTATCTTTCATTTTGAGCCTATGTTAACAACTTAAATTGGCCTGTTTTAGTTCAATTTCTCCTCTAAGACGCCAAGTAAAATCCACAAAAACACACAATTATGGAATTTTTCATGTAAGTGCACTAATTACACTGGTTCATAAGTCCATATAATGCTGCTGCACAATAGACATTTTCCAAACCATTGGATATAATTTCGGAGCACTGTTGTTTCTTCCCTGAAAATGATTCCATGGTCTCAACCTCTTTGAAAATGGATTTGGTCATGTTTCATGCTGTTGGAACTACTCTCAATATATTTGGCAGCAAGACTGTAATGTGTAAAAGTAACTTCCAGGAAAACGCTTTACAATGCTTTCATATACTTTTCTCCTCAAAATGTCATTTGTCTCCTCGATCACATCTTCTCAGAAATTATTTTAATAATGTCTTTTTTTGTCCTTTAGTTTATCCCTGTCTTATAAACTTAAGACAAAACCCATTCATTATTAGCCACTCATCTTGCTGGCGGACACTGGCTGTAACAGTCATTAATCTTAAATTAGAGCCTCACTTGGTTGAAAACTACAAAGAAGTATTAGGGTCACACTGAAAATAAAATGAAAAGTAATGATGACAAACATTTGTAAAACTTTGCTGTAACTTGGTGATATACGCAACAGTCCTCATCGTAACACAGTTATACACCTGTTTGCAACATTACTCAAAATTGTGTACAAGTATTTAAAAAAAACGTTTATATAGTCTGAATATATTCTTGTAAAACTTGAAAAAAGCTTTTTCTTGTAATATTATTACTTAACTCTTGTAAAATTAAAATGTATATGAATGGAACCAAAATTTAATGGACTCTTGTCTTATGCTACATTCAAGAAAACTGTGCAATGGGAAATACAACCTCGGAGTAGGAAAAGTGCATTGAAATTCTGCTCATTAAGCAGTCCACATCGATGTATGATGTGTGCTCTATTTATCAGCAGTACGCATCGCGTAAGATAAACTACAGAAAGTCATAATTACAGTGCATATTTGTATAAAAAAAACGTCATAAATATGACAAAATCAAATAAAAAACAGTATTGTATGGTAGTAACTGAGCGTACCGATTCTTATGCCGTGTGCCACCTCGAAATGTAAACAGTAGTGCAAACCAAGGACCCCGTGTATATTGATTATTTCTACTAGATATTGTTTTTTATGTCAGTCTGCTCTGCATGGAAATGGAAACAATATATCTTCTAGATTTCAACATAATCAACTTTTATGTCTCTTGCTAAATCATGGCCATGTTTTTTTCATACATAGGATATTTCCTATTACCCCCGAAGTGTGGAATGCAGTACTGTAAACCACCTACTAACAAACAAATGTGAGGAAAATACTGTAAAACCTAGTTGCCAGGGTGAAAATAAAATGAAGAAAAACAGCCGAGAAATAATGTAGTGTGGTTTTAAATGATTTACAGGGGTCATTCCTACGGTCAAGCAGTGCGCCATTGTGTTGAAACCCGCAGAGGAGGAAGTGTGTGAACCAGACATCTTATCTCCATATTTGGACTTCCAAAACACGCACACACACGTTATATGTGACAGCGTCATTAGTGAAATGTCCTCAGGTCATCATCCTGGAAAACATTGTTACAAAATGTCTCCGATAAGTGAACGGCAATAGAGTGCAGGACACAATGAGTCAAGTGTGATTTTTATTTGCGTTGCTCCCAAAGGGCCTTTTGACAAGCTGCTGAGAAGCTCAAACAACCACCGTTCCATTCACCCCGAGTGTATTCATTAGACGACGGTAACGGTCTTGACAGGTGATAGATCAGCATTTTGGAACACTCCATATGGAATACTAGATATATGTTGTTTTAAAAAATGAATGGAGCAAAATGGTGATTATCAAAAGTTCACAATCAAGTTTTCTCATGTTGTGAGAGCGTATAAATGCAGTTAAGACCAAGACAAATGAACTACACAGAGAGATTGGGAAGGAAAAAAAAGCACTAAATATGTGACCTCTGCCTCCCTTAGGGGACCCAGCAAGAAACAGCATCCAAAGTCTTTTGTGCTTTTTGTTTTTCACCTATAACTAAAGTGCTTCAGAACAGAAGTTGTTTATTTTAGGTTGCCCTGAATGTGAGCAAGGACTGAGATGCATGCAAGGTCTGTATGGGATAGCAAGGCCAATACAAGACCAAGGGGATGGATGTGAGGATTAAGACGGAGGCACGTAAAAGATTAAATGTTTGGGTCTGTGAAAACAGAAGGAGCGTTCGAGCCAGTCATTTTGCAGTGACACAGGAAGCAGTCGCAAAAGGCAATACAAACAGCAGGAAAATTGTAAACACATCTATTGAAGTCTAAGATCAACACAAAAGCACTTCAAACACACAAGAAGTGACCCCAAATGAGCAAAAGAAGTAGTAGTGCAGCCACTCTAACACAACAACAATTCCACTTGTGCATATCTGGCATCAAACGTCAAAGGATACTGCTGGGGTGTGGCTTCAGAATCTATCCATCCATCTATTTTCTATAGTGCTTATCCCCAATGTGGTCACAGGTGAGTGGGAGTCTATCCCAGCTGACTTTGGCCAGGAGATGAGGTACACCCTATGGGCTGAATGCCAGTCAGTTGCAGGGTCTTTAGTTAACAGCAGGCATGTTTTTGGAATGCGGGAGGACACCAGAGTACATGGAGAAAACTCACAAGCATGGAAAGAACATGAAAGGTCCCGACAGGAAGGCCTAACAAAAATGCCCTCACTTTAAGATGACAATGCACGTCAAAGAAATTACATCCAGTATGTATATTAATAACTTTCTTTGGGAAAACGCACTGATGCGTTCAACACATTGAGCTTGCCATCAACCTCCCTCCTTGCAAAATAGTACTGCGTTCAGCCAGCATAAAAACTATGCCAAACAAATCATGTGAGTGACTCGCTGTGGCGACCCCTGACAGGAAAAGCTGAAATTTACATCTTCATGTACGCAGGTGCTACAATATGTACAATATATTCTGCTTGCGATCGTTTTTTGATTAAATACGTTTACAATTTGTTTGAAAGTGTTTAAAACTATTTACATATATTTTAAATATGGTCTCTCGCTATTGTCGATTTTCCCCACTTGCGGTTGGGCCTGGAATTTATTGTATAGCGATGTCACCTGCTGTGAGGAAGAAGACCTTATTGATTGTGACAACACATTTTACAATGTTTTTACTAACAAAAAGGTGCCAAAGAGCAAAGTAAATGTCAGCTGTTGAATGTACAGTAAGCAATGGTGCCCTGGTTGTTTGTTTTGGCAGAGTGTGTTGAAACTGGAGTGAAGTTGGTGCAGTGGTGCCAAGGCTTTATGCCCCGGGAGGCGTGGGTGCAGGAGGTGGCAGCAGGAGAGTAGACAGACCTATGCACAAAATGGCACACTGACATGTCCTCTACCAGCACTCTATGCAGATTAGACGTGTGTATCAAACTTGATCTGGTTTCAGAGGTCAAGCAGTTCTTTTATTAAAGGCCGTCACTGATAAGTCAGTTGTCCAAATTAAAGGAGACGTGTTACACTTTTTTTTCTTCACAATTTAAAACAGTTCCCTGGTGTACAGAGAGGCTCTGCAAAGTGTGGACTTTTTTGCTGAACAATGGTTTGTGGTATTGTGTTTGATTCTGACTGCAATCATGCAAGTTACAGTACGTGTGTGGTTGAGTGCTGCAGGAGAAAAGTCGGCCCTCGTGAAGAAGTCTCACGTGGCTGTAGTGTCGCTGGTCCTGGGTTAACCTGGAGCTTTAACGACTGAAGGCCTTAAGAGGACGGGGCGAGGATGCTTGTGTTCCTGTTGATAAGGCCCACTTTCCTGTTGGACAGGTCAGCATGGTACAGCTGACGTGAGCGTTTCATAGCCCTTTTGACGCCTGTTGTTTTCTGTGAGCGCATTTATGTATTTCTACCTTGAGCTAGGATCCAGAATCATCGCCTTTCCCAGCAAGTAAACTTAGATTGGATGCAGAAAATCCCACGTAAACTTCAGCTCAGTGAGCATCTAAAGCAGGTGTGTCAAACTCATTTTTGTCACAGTCCTAACTACAACCTGAAGTTAGGAGTTTTTCTCATAGGACTGTTCACTCATTTTGAAATCAGCAGTCAAGGAAAATGGTTTGTTCAACTATTCTTCAAGGCAAGCATTTTACTCTACAGTGTTTTTATTTCACGTCTCAGATAAAGCACATTTTGGACTCGTAAAAAAGTCACGTATACTTGTCACGTACGTGGTTAGGGCGAAGGCGAGTAACGCAAGGCAAGAACATGGTGGACCCAATTGCAGGGAAGCAGGGAGGCAAGGCAGGAGTGCGGGAGTCTCAAAATAATAATATTTAATCTTCAAAAAGGGAAAACTGAACAAAGTCCCACAACAGATAACAATCAAATCAAAGAAACAAAGAAACACTTGAATATCTAAAACTGGAAACAAACTATGACCTGTGAGTAAGACGTGGAATAGAAAGGGAAAATGACACCTGACAATGACATACCACAATGATAAAGACAACTGGCGACTATGACATGGCAAAGACATGTGAGAACGACAATGAACTGACAAGAAGTGAAAGAAACCAGGGAACTAAATACAAACAAATTGATGAGACAACGAGGAACACCTGGACAAGACACGAGTGGCTGGAGAGAGCTGATTGGTCGACACAAAGTAGACGAGAACATGTGGACACAACAACCTAATGAGCACACGACAAACATGGAACACAGGAAAACATGGAACAAAACTAAACACAACCCAAACCAAAACACAGACCATGACAATACTACACATTTCTCCACAGTAAAAAGGAAAACCTCCCACTTCTCGTAGCAAGCAGAAAGCAATTAAAATTGACTGAGCAGTCAACTCAAGGAGAACTTAAAACATTATCAGGTTTGCGGTTTTTGGAAGTCAACTACCACCCACATTAAACTTTAACCCAAAGTACTGAGTAATATCTTGTCACTTCACTATCTGTAAAATAGATATTTACTTTTGAATTTTTCAGATTAGTCCTAATAAATAATTGGTGCCTAGATGCTCTTGTGGTAGACAGTAAAGCCTCACTGGATACAGTCAGTCGGGGGCATTCCCAGGAAGCCATTTCATAATGATGTATTTCCTCTTTCCTTACAGTCAGCGGATACTCAGCTGATAGAGTCTACTGATTTACACTTGGGTCATCTTCAGTAATGCAAGCATGGGTTCAGTTTTCACTCAGTAACAGTGTGAATGGTTGTCCGTCTCTGTATGTGTCCTGTGATTGACTGGCAACCAAAACAGCACATCAAATCATGGCACTGTAAAGTACATTATATACTACTATCCTACCCTCATCTTCAATATGCTGCTGTCACGATCCTGGCCTTTCTCTGCATCATCTTGAGAGTTTTAGGTTCCACCCTTGTTTCCCTGGCGTCAACCCAACTGGAGCCTCGTCTGTCGGCCCTCCACTGGATCTTGCATCTCGCTATTGTTCACCGTCAAGCTGTACTGCTATTGGCTGGTGGCCAACGCTAGCTATACACCTCCGCTAACATGTCGCCTTAGAAGGAGTAGGGCGTTACAGAAAGAGCATAAGAATATGCTCAGAGGTGCAAATAGGTGAGTTTTACAGTGAATACAGTGGAGCCTACAAGACTTACAAGTTCAATTCATTCTGTGACCATGTTCATAACACATAACACTTGTATCTCAAATCATATTTCCCTGTTGAAATGAATGGAACTGCCATTAATCTGTTCCAGCACCCAAAAATACCCCCGCTCCAAAAAAAGAAAATAGCACATTAAAGTATTGAAATTTATTAAACCATAGTGTAAAAATGTAATGAACTAGAATTTAAGGACTTAAACAGTGCATTATAATTTGATGCTTCAATGCCCATTGACATTGTGCTAGACCTTCTGGTGTGTGCGCCTTGGCCACCAGGGGCAATGTAATACTTACATAATAAATACGTTTACAGTAATAGAGGTCGTTTTTCACAGAGGATAACGAATAAATGCATGTGAGTCTTATATTATGTAATATTTGTGTTAAAATATGTTAAATCCACCCCGACTCAGATGCTAGCTTCATTAGTCTGTCTATAGTGTTTTACATTGTGCGTTAGCATTGGGCTAGCAGACTTTCTAGCTAGCAGTTATGTGGTGTAGCGTGTAATTCTCTGTTTTGTGTTGAGTTTGACAGTAAAGTTCAACTGATAATGGCGATGAACAGCTTGAAGCAAGCACTTGAGAGACACTGTATGTACAGTTTGTCCTGATTTTCATATGCGATATTATGCTTGTGCCACAGTGAGGCGCTAGGACGCATGCCTACTCATCATGTCTTTTATGTTAGCTACAGAACATTTGCGAATGGTGAATATTGAATTGGCAAGGGTTCGCTCAATACATCAACGCCATCACGCCAACTCAACAGAATTTAATGTTTCGTATTTGTGTTCTTTATGTATTATTATTTACTTCCATGTTGACGCTGCCCAATGTTGACCCTCGTGGAGTTATTTATGTGCAGTTGGGCCATTAAATCGGAATTGGGCACTCGGTCCGAGTGCTTTAAATAGTGTCGACAAATCATTTTTGGCAGGTTGCAGGCACAAGGTGACATCAGCGTGGTGGGGACCCCATGGTTGGAGCAGAACTGGACGGGGGACTCACGGGCCGCCCCTTTCCTCGTCTTCAGCGCTTGTACACACGCACACGCCACTGGGACTGTTCTGTCGAGCAAGCAGCGCTCTCGGACCAACTTCAACTCTATTCTTTTAGGAAACTAAAGTCACTTTTCTTCGTGTTTCTCCAGTTTTTAGGTGAGTCACTATTCTTGGTTAATTAGCAAAGTACCCACGTTGGATTCCTCTCGGTACTTTTTGTGCACGTTAATAAATGCCAGGATTAAACCGTCATTTATTTCATCCATTTGTGGAAGTGTAGAAACATCAAATGAGGTTTAACTGTGGCGTATAAGTTCAGAATTATGTTAGGTTCATGGCTTGAAGTCTAAAATTTAATAGGTTACTGTTTCACAGCAGTAATCTATTTATAAAAACAGTAAATATTAGCATCTATCTATATATCTATCTATCTAGCTAGCTAGCTATCATTGTTGTGTGGTGATTTTGCATAAATTTTTTTAAAAAGATAACTTTTTAATGCAGAGTCTTAGAAATAGGCAGCACGGTGACCTAGTGGTTTGCCCATCTGCCTCACAGTCGAGAGGTCCTGGATTCGAATCTCAGGTCGGGTCTTCCTGAATGGCGTCTATGTGATTTTTCTCCGGGTATGCCAGCAAATTCAGCGGCATGGTGGACGACTGGTTAGAGCGTCTGCCTCACACTTCTGAGGACCGGGGTTAAATCCTTGGCCCCGCCTGTGTGGAGTTTGCATGTTCTCACCGTGCCTGCGTGGGTTTTCTCCGGGCACTCCGGTTCCCTCCCACATCCCCAAAAAATGCATGGTAGGTTTAATGACAACTCTAAATTGCCCGTAGGTGTGGTTGTTTGTTTGCATGTGCCCTGCGATTGGCTGGCAACCAGTTCAGGGTGTACCCCGCCTCCTACCCGACGATAGCTGGGATAGGCTCCAGCACGCCCGCGACCCTAGTGAGGAGAAGCGGCTCGGAAAATGGATGGATGGATGGATGGTGGTGCTAATGGCCAGTATGTTTCCAGTGGCCATTTCAGTAATGTCAAAAGTGTTTCCTCGGACTTCTGTCATGAAACTCAACCTGCTTGCTGACATATTTATGCAACAGCAGCAGCAGGAATATATCATAACTATTATACCCTTGCTGCAGACTTGTTGTGAGAAAATTGCTTTGCTTTTAATCAGCTTACCAAGTAAGTTCTACAACATAACCTAAAATAATGAAGACGTATACAGTATTGGAATTTATTTTGGACATTTTGTGGCCTTGAAGTGTTTTAATTAGGGAGCACAGCAGCACTATGTTGGAGGCAGTGGCCTTATGAGCCCCACAACCTGCTGGAATGACATGAGGGAGACCACTGTGTGAAATGCCACAAACGTGCACCCACCCACGCACACACACATACACACACGCACGCACACACGTGCACAGACGCACGCTTGCTGGAAAGTCAATAGACAAACAGGCACAATCAATGAAAAGTCCAGCTTGCCTTGCTGCTGAATATCTCTCAATAGAGATATGCTGTAGTTGTGTCACAGTGGGATTGTTCCAAGTTTGAACTCATTGTGTGCGTCTTTAAGCAGCAGCGTGTCTCCACACAGTGCGCGTACAGGACATCCGACATTTGCTGCTTCTGTATAAACTCAGCCACATGTGTCATGTGTTTTTTCCTTCTTGAGTCTTAGACAGCCCAAATCAAAGCATTTGATTTCATCCACAGCCTCTTTATTCTGTGCCTACCATTTTCTTAACCTAAGTTTGACATTCCGTTGAAGCAGGACCCTGACCTTTAAGTGTGATTGACGCAACAAGGAAGGGGTCCATTGCAGAGGTGCGAACTTTGAAACCGGGTGCTGTATTTGTCTTCGCACCGCTGGATTTCCAACCATTTTTCTGACCACACATGGTGATGTTGGTGAAAGCGTCAGTCTGTCATCAACAAATGGTCAAAAGTCCCTCCCTATAGGTAACATGATTCAGCACCATACAAATTGAATATGCTGCGTTTCAAGTTACAAGTCAAGCCTGTTCCCACACAAACACTGGTACTGTAATTTCTAGTGTATTTTTTAAATGCATTTTGGTCTTTTTTTTTCCTTCCCAAGCATGCATTTAAGGTTACTGAAAACAGTTTTTGGAAAATACTTTCTTTGGAAAACATAGTGTGTGCCTTCATCCCCATGTGTTAAATTCAGGGCAACTCTACTCCTAATCCACACGTATGATTTCCGATTCCTCCATTTGCCATTGCTGTAACTTTCTGAAGGTGACTTTCTTCAGGTTTTTGATTGGCTAAAATAGCATTACATTTAGAAGTAATGGCACTGAATGTGCCTGACAGCCTATGAATGTTTTTGGGGTTTTTGGTGTCTTCTGAACACTATCATACTGTTAGTAAACACGAGAGGGAGGTAGTAACACATTAAATTTACTTTTTTACATTTACTTAAGTAACTTTTTGGATAAATTGTAGTTGTCAGAGTTGTTTTAATGCAACATACTTTTTACTTTTACTTAAGTATTTTCATTCAGAAGATTTTACTCCGTAACGATGAGAAACATTCTTCTCACTACTTTTTTTTATCTATTATTGCTTGGACGATTGATTTGTTTTGGTTTGTCAAATAATCCTGAGCCTTGGGCTGTCACATGACTCTTTCACCAATCTAACATAACCACTAGCGACATTTGACTCCATTTCACCAATCAAATGGAGCCACACTGCAAAATTTCAAAATCTTACCAAGAATATTGGTCTTATTTCTTGTCCAAACTAATGTGATTAGACTTAAAATAAGACTCAGCACATAAAATGTTACTTGTTTTTTTTCCACTTTTACTTGACATAAGTGGAAATTTTTTTTTTTGTTCTTACACCACTGGCATTTTTTTCCTTCTTATGTGAAGTAAAACTGAGCTTAAAACAAGTGGGAAATTGTCTAAAAACAAGTTACTAGAAACAAAGTTTTCATAGTGACTAATTTACATGAAGCACAGCAGAAACAATGGACTAAACAACGGTGTGTATCTCACAGTCAGAAGAGGCACAACACCCCTAGCCCTCACGTTTAAAGTAGAAACTATGAACTATGATAAACTAACACTATGTCATGCACTGTCATCTGTGTGTGCCTAAAATGTTGACATTTCAGCACACAAGAACTTACTCACCAGTTACATAGTACTTAAGTAGTTTTTTCAATTAATATTTACTTGGATTGCTACTTTTTACTTTTACTACAGTCATATTATTCTCGAGTAACAGGATTGTTACTTGACTACATTTTTTTGTCAACTCAGCCCACCTCTGCTGAGCACTAAGTTAGGCATGTTTTGGTATTTGACGGCAAACAGTCATAAGAGTCTTTAGGCAATTATTGAAAAGTGATCTGTATCATTGGGTAGCTTGTTTGAAAAATGACAACAGGGAAATAAGACGGCCTGTATTTACGATCTCTGATGAAGTTGTTTGGACACCTAGCCATTACACCAACTGGTACCCCTTTTGCAGCAACCTGTATAACACCTTCCCCTCAGAGTTGGGTGTGTTTCTGGGGGACAAGACATTTGTGACATCAGCGGTCACTGACACTGAGTCACGATCTATGCTTGAGTTCATTTCAAAGGTGTTTGAAGGCTTTCTTCCCTACCCAATTCATCCAAGCATGTCTTTATGGACTTTGGCACAGTCATGCTTGGACAGAAAAGGTCCTTGCCAAAATGATTACCACACAGTTGGAAGCAAATTACAGTAATGTCCAAAATGTCTTGGTACGATTGAACTCATTTTCATCATCAACACACATATTTGCTTTAGTGAGCCTTGAGTTTGAACGAAGAAGTCTAACCTAATTCCTGATTGATTAATTCATGTCTTAAAAGGTCTCAATACATTTGTTCATAAAGTGGAAGTACAGAACTGGGCTACGCATTTTGGTATTGACAAACGAGGCATGGTCAAAGAAAATTATATCTTCTTCAGGTGAGGCAAAAACTCACGACGTCAGCATTCCTCAGGAGAATACTGTCATTATGTGAGCTGGACACACTACTGGAACCTCTGTGGCCGGGCCTTTTGGAAATGTATGACTTAGAACCATTGAATTCTGATCTCTGTGCTTGACAAAGTCATATTAACGCGTAAGCGGCTGGGAAAGCACTACTGAGCAATACAAAGCATGCAAGATAAATAATATTTTTCTGCCGAAAACAACTCCAAACTCACCATTTAATTGTTGTTTTTTTTGCTGCGTTTAACCCATTTTAAAAAAATTGTTGGGTCAGCCTAGCTCGAGCTGAGAAACAGCCGTCCTGCGCTTGTGTCGGCACTGCTCTCACAATTAACTGGAAATCTTGTTGTAACTTCCTTTGAGGATCTTCTGTTGTAAATAAAAAATGTGTGACTAGAAGAAAAGCTGATCAAAAGAAACAAGTATATTACGTGTGCTGTGGAGCTATAAGAAGATACAATAAACAGCGGAGCGTTAGAGCGAGTCTGGATATTTGTCGAGGAGTTGAACATGTTTTCTCGAGCGAAGAGGAAGTGTTGTGCTTGGATTAAGGCTGAGCGTGTTGTTTGAAAATAGAAAGTCGAAAGCCAAAGCGTGAGTGTAAAAAAATGCTGCCTTATCTTGTATGTTTGTTCACCTGGATAGTTGGGTTAGAGCCTGAAGGACATGAACATAGAGACGCTTAACAAAGTCCACTCATGTGGACCTACAGGAGAGTTGAGGATTTAGCACCACAGTCCTCCCAAATGTGTTTCTGTCAAACTTACTTTGGTACTCAAAGAACAGGAAGACACTATGGAGACTCATTTGAGCATTTACTGTATTTGATATCCAAATTAAAATCCATGTTCTAGTATGCTTTTTGTCCTCACTAGTAAGACAATTCAGCGCACTAGTAGAATGACAGTCATACTGGTGATGTTTTTCCTTCCTTCCCTCCATCCTTCCTTCCTTCCTTCCTTCCTTCCTTTAGCAAACACTTTCTTTGTTCTTGCCTCTAATAATTGGCCACAAGTCACAATACCTGAAGAAAAAAAAAATCAAAAGTGCCTACTTTTGGCCCACCCTGTATGTTACTAGTGAGACAAAACTGTGCACTAGTTAACATCTGTGTGCTGGTTGTACAACCAGTGAAGCACTAGATGTTAACGAGTAGAATTGTATGTCTTTAGTATCTTTGGTAGCATGTAGTTTTCAACTAGTAAATAGTTTTGCCGCACTAGTAACATGTACTAGTGAGCTCTAGTTGTTGGACTAGTGCGCAGTAATGTCTTAGTAGTGAGGACAAAGCACATTCAAGTAAATGGACAATTCTGCACACTAGCTGAATGATTTGATCGGACTAGTAGAACAACTATGGATTAGTGTTTTTATTTCACTACTGTAGGACATTTCTGTGCACTAATAGAATGACTATAGGGTGTACTAGTGGAACAACTAGGGTGCACTAGTAAAATGACTAAGTTACTTGGAAGCAAAATTACGCACTAGTTAAAACTGCACACTACTAGTACTACCAGTGAGGTGCTTGATCTTAGCTAGCAGAATTTTATGTCACTAGAGTAGTAATACTTGTAGCATGCACTTGTCAACTAGTGCACAGTTTTGCCTCACTACTAACATGTAGTTGTTTTAGCAGTGTGGTCTAGTTGTTCTACTAGTTCAGGGGTGGCCAAATAGTCAGAGACTAAGAGCCACTTTTTTTTCTGTGTTACTGCAAAGAGCCACATCATACGCATGGGTACACATGAACATTATCTTTTAATCATCATTGCTTCTTTCACATCTATGCCACGGGTTCTGTCTTTTAATGGCACAATATCAAGGAGTTCTTCTTTGATCATACATTCATTTGACACAGACCGTGCAAATATTGCCAACTGAGGGTTGTCTTGTATGTCACAACTCTCATCCAATGCCACACTAAAATACTCACATGCTTGAAGGTCAGAGTGCAACTGTGATTCAACAGCTGTATTAATATCCGATATTCTGCGTTTAACACTGTGGCGGGACAGTTGAACGTCTGATACGCTCCGTTTTAGTTTGTCGTCTCCAGGAGCCAAGATTTCAAAGGCGTCAATGAGGCATTTTTTAATGAAGTCCCCTTCGTTGTATGGCTTTTTAGCCCGTGCTATGTTCCAAGCCAGCTGATATGATGCAAGCGTTACGGTCTCCGAGTGTTTTTTAAATTTTTTGAAAAACTGCACCTGCTTTTCTGCCTTGCTTTTCAAAGCGACCAACTTGTTCTTGCGAAGTTCAGTCCCTTTTGGAAATTCCTGTTCGATGTTAGGGTGGAGTGAGCTGAAGTGACGCTGAAGATTTGAAGCTTTGAAATGCGCTAATGCTGCATGACATATAAGGCAGATCGGCTAGCCATTACGTTTAACAAAAAAATATAAACTCTCCCACTCTGGCAAAAACGTCCTGTGTTCTTCTTCATATTTTCGTTTGGCTGTGCTTTTTTTCCCTGCCATTTCAAGAGGTAACTTGACGGAAATTGTTTACAACACAAATGATGTCACACCAAAGATTCTCTCGTCGCTCGTTTGACGTCACTCAAACAGGCTTACATGGTCAGTGTGCCATCTAGCTGTAGGGGGAGTGAATGACAGCGCCAGCCAAGCATTTTTGACGCATGTCATGTGACAGCTCCTGAAGAGCCGCATGAAACTAGTTAAAGAGCCGCATGAGGCTCGCGAGCCGCGGGTTGGCCAGGCCAGTACTAGTTGGTGCACAGGGTTAGGGTTAGTTGTTACTGAGAATTAGACTTTACACCGATTTTATCGGCCTTATCGGTATCGGCCGATAATTAGCATTTTATGCTGATCGACTGATCGGCTTTAATGTCATAATCTGCAAAAGACATTTACTCCGCGTCGCCATCGTGCACAGTATATTTGAATCCAAAAGCTAGTTTATTTTTAGCCTTGTCGCGTGTCTTTTGGCGTAGTCCTGTAAATATCTGACGGCCAATAAAGTTATTTAAAAAAAAATAATAACATGTGGGGGGTGTGAAACAGACCACACGTCTGAGACAGACAACACGTAATGCCGGATCAGACTACAAGACAAATTTACTCTTTCAAGATTGCACTATGTCAGACTACTGCAATTAAATCTAGTATTCCGATACCACCGCATCCCGTTTTTTACGATCATTGGGCTTTAGCTTGTCAACTCAAATGTGATCGGATACACTCGTTACCGGGAGTAACAACAAGAGTGGAGTGCCGCGACTTTG
This sequence comes from Phyllopteryx taeniolatus, assembly GCF_024500385.1. Classification (NCBI taxonomy): domain Eukaryota; kingdom Metazoa; phylum Chordata; class Actinopteri; order Syngnathiformes; family Syngnathidae; genus Phyllopteryx; species Phyllopteryx taeniolatus. The sequence goes on from NC_084520.1 coordinate 6,983,170, forward strand.
TATTATAAGGACAAAATGGGAGAAAACGTGTTGTTGGCACCAGTGCTCAGGGGACAGGATGTTCGTTTAAGGCTTGTTCACGTACTTTTAATACGATACGGCTCACGAGGCAGGCAATAAAATGTTATGTAGTCTAGCAAGCTAGTCGTAGCACGAACGGTTGGACGTAAACATGCCGCCGTTTTGTCGAATCATGCTCTAAAGTTTTGGTGGGTGGAGTCATTTAATTAAAAATAAAGTAATTTAGTTACAGTAAGTTAGCACCCGCGGCACGGTGGACGACTGGTTAGAGCGTCAGCCTCACAGTTCTGAGGACCCGGGTTCAATCCCCGCCTCCACCTGTGTGGAGTTTGCATGTTCTCCCGGTACCTGCGTGGGTTTTCTCCGGGCACTCCGGTTTCCTCCCACATCCCAAAAACATGCATTAATTGGAGACTCTAAATTGCCCGTAGGTGTGAATGTGAGTGCGAATGGTTGTTTGTTTGTATGTGCCCTGCGATTGGCTGGCAACCAGTTCAGGGTGTACCCCGCCTCCTGCCCGATGACAGCTGGGATAGGCTCCAGCACGCCCGCGACCCTAGTGAGGAGAAGCGGCTCAGAAAATGGATGGATGGAAGTTAGCACCCATTATTTCTGTCATGTAATGTTGGTTTGACCTGACTGATTAGAATACACGATCTGACTAGAGCAGTGATTTCCAAATTTATGGAGCCAAGGAACATATTTTACAATTGAAAAATCTCACGGCACACCAACAAACAAAAATGTCACAAAAAGTGGATACATTAATTACTGTATTTACTTCCTGCTATCTAATAGAAGACCATTCATTTGTTCTGTCTGTCACTATGCCTCACTGGCATAAATAGAGGAACAAAGATATATTATTCATTGTAAATATAATTTTTGAGCAATTAAGTACACAAGTATGTACAGTAAACGAACAGGTCATTTAAATAGACACATTCCTCCATTTTGTGATCGGATTGGTGATCGGTTATTGGTTTTTTAAACTCGCTGATCAGCCCCAAAAATCCTGATCGTGTAAAGCCTACTGAGAATAATGACTATAATATTTGCTAGTTATCACTAAAACTAAACTTTTTGCAATAATGTGATTTTTGTACATATTTGCACTGAAAATCAAAGAGAGCCTTTAATTAGAATTTGACTTTGTCCTGCTAGATGTAGCTAATATCTCACAATGCAATCGAAGTGGGGCTCATGCTAACACATTTAGTACATAATGGTGGACAGATGTTATCATTTTATATAGAAAAAAAGATCAGGCCACAACCACCACCAACTACAGCCCACTTACTAATAAATCCTACAAACACAAATGAGTTGAGATTCATGAGAAAAATTTACCACTGAAATAAACTTCAGTTAATGAATTATGTGACACTGGCAGCGATACAGATCGACAGATTTGCTTGGATTCTTTTTTCTGCTCACATCACGATTGCCTGGCATAATTCTTGGCGTACAGTCATCACACACACTGGAGAAATATAAAATAATATAAAATCAATTTTCCCCATTGAAATGCCGTTAATCCATTACAGCCTCCCCAAAAAACACCCCAATTTTGTTCTGACATTTGTTTTAATAAAGAGAAATAGAGCTGCATTGTAAAATCTAAATATAAAAACATCCATCCATCCATCCATTCGCTACCGCTTATCCGGGTCGGGTCGCGGGGGCAGTAGCTTCAGCAGGGACGCCCAGACTTCCCTCTCCCCAGCCACTTCATCCAGCTCTTCCGGGGGGATCCCGAGGCGTTCCCAGGCCAGCCGAAGGATGTAGTCTCTCCAGCGTGTCCTGGGTCGTCCCCGGGGTCTCCTCCCGGTGGGACATGCCCGGAACACTTCACCAGGGAGGCGTCCGGGAGGCATCCGAATCAGATGCCCCAGCCACCTCATCTGGCTCCTCTCAATGCGGAGGAGCAGCGGCTCTACTCTGAGATCCTCCCGGATGACCGAGCTTCTCACCCTATCTCTAAGGGAGAGCCCGGATACCCTGCGGAGGAAACTCATTTCGGCCGCTTGTATCCGGGATCTTGTTCTTTCGGTCACGACCCACAGCTCATGACCATAGGTGAGGGTAGGAACGAAGATCGACCGGTAAATTGAGAGCTTCGCCTTTCGGCTTAGCTCTTTCTTTACCACAACGGACCGATACAAAGTCCGCATCACTGCAGACGCTGCACCAATCCGCCTGTCGATCTCACGTTCCATTCTTCCCTCACTCGTGAACAAGACCCCAAGATACTTGAATTCCTCCACTTGGGGCAGGATCTCATCCCCGACCTGGAGAAGGCATGCCACCCTTTTCCGACTGAGGACCATGGTCTCAGATTTGGAGGTGCTGATTCTCATCCCAGCCGCTTCACACTCGGCTGCGAACTGCTCCAATGAGAGTTGGAGGTCACGGCTTGATGAAGCCAACAGAACCACATCATCTGCAAAAAGCAGAGATGCAATACTCAGGCCACCAAACCGGACCCCCTCTACGCCTCGGCTGCGCCTAGAAATTCTGTCCATAAAAGTTATGAACAGAATCGGCGACAAAGGGCAGCCTTGGCGGAGTCCAACCCTCACCGGGAACGAGTTCGACTTACTGCCGGATATGCGGACCAAACTCTGACTCCGGTCGTACAGGGACCGAACAGCCCGTATCAGGGGGTTCGGTACCCCATACTCCCGAAGCACTCTCCACAGGACTCCCCGAGGGACACAGTCGAACGCCTTCTCCAAGTCCACAAAACACATGTAGACTGGTTGGGCGAACTCCCATACACCCTCGAGGACCCTGGCGAGGGTCTAGAGCTGGTCCACTCTTCCACGGCCAGGACGAAAACCACACTGCTCCTCCTGAATCTGAGATTCGACTTCCAGACGGACCCTCCTCTCCAGCACCCCTGAATAGACCTTACCAGGGAGGCTGAGCAGTGTGATCCCCCTGTAGTTGGAACACACCCTCCGGTCCCCCTTCTTAAAAAGGGGGACCACCACCCCAGTCTGGCAATCCAGAGGCACTGTCCCCGATGTCCACGCGATGTTGCAGAGCCGTGTCAACCAGGACAGCCCCACAACATCCAGAGCCTTTAGGAACTCCGGGCGAATCTCATCCACCCCCGGGACCCTGCCACCGAGGAGCTTTTTAACTACCTCTGTGACCTCAAACCCAGAGATAGGAGAGCCCGCCTCAGAGAACCCACACTCTGCTTCCCCATGGGAAGGCGTGTCGGTGGAATTGAGGAGGTCTTCGAAGTATTCTCCCCACCGACTCACAACGTCCCGAGTCGAGGTCAGCAGCGCCCCATCCCCACTATACACAGTGTTGGTGGTGCACTGCTTTCCTCTCCTGAGACGTCGGATGGTGGACCAGAATTTCCTCGAAGCCGTCCGGAAGTCTTTCTCCATGGCCTCACCGAACTCCTCCCATGCCCGGGTTTTTGCTTCAGCGACCACCAGAGCTGCATTCCGCTTGGCCAGCTGGTCAGCTGCCTCAGGAGTCAGCTGCCTCAGGAGTCCCACAGGCCAAAAAGGCCCGATAGGACTCCTTCTTCAGCTTGACGGCATCCCTCACCGTTGGTGTCCACCAACGGGTTCGGGGATTGCCGCCACGACAGGCACCGACCACCTTACGGCCACAGCTCCGGTCGGCCGCCTCAGCAATGGAGGCGCGGAACATGGTCCACTCGGACTCGATGTCCCCCGCCACCCCCGGAACATGAGCAAAGTTCTGTCGGAGGTGGGAGTTGAAACTCCTTCTGACAGGGGATTCTTCCAGACGTTCCCAGCAGACCCTCACAATACGTTTGGGCCTGCCACGTCGGACCGGCATCTTCCCCCACCATCGGAGCCAACTCACCACCAGGTGGTAATCAGTTGACAGCTCCGCCCCTCTCTTCACCCGAGTGTCCAAGACATGCGGCCGCAAGTCCGATGACACGACCACAAAGTCGATCATCGAACTGCGACCTAGGGTGTCCTGGTGCCAAGTGCACTTGTGGACACCCTTATGCTTGAACATGGTGTTCGTTATGGACAATCCGTGACGAGCACAGAAGTCCAATAACAGAACACCGCTCGGGTTCTGATCGGGGGGGCCGTTCCTCCCAATCGCGTCCTTCCAGGTCTCACTGTCATTGCCCACGTGAGCATTGAAGTCCCCCAACAGAACAATGGAGTCCCCAGCTGGAGCGCTCTCCAGCACCCCCTCCAAGGACTCCAAAAAGGGTGGGTACTCTGAACTGCTGTTTGGTGCATAGGCACAAACAACAGTCAGGACCCGTCCCCCCACCCGAAGGCGGAGGAAGGCTACCCTCTCGTCCACCGGGGTGAACCCCAACGTACAGGCGCCGAGCCCGGGGGCAATAAGTATACCCACACCTGCTCGGCGCCTCTCACCGTGGGCAACTCCAGAGTGGAAGAGAGTCCAACCCCTCTCGAGAGGACTGGTACCAGAGCCCAAGGTGTGTGTGGAGGCGAGTCCGACTATATAGAATATAAAAACATAAGCAAAATAAAACAGAATGTAAAGAAATTAACTGGTTTCATAAAGTACAATTAAGCCGAAAGTACAGCAAAGACACTGTGGTATTCGTGTGTTGACGTATGCCTTTTAAAGGGCGTGGCTTAGTGAGTGATGTGAGGAACTCCAGTTGGCCATTCACCTGGCAGTTAGTTCATGGCGAACGTCTTCTCCATGCACTTTGCAAGTGTTTTCATTTTGTATTTGTGTGTTTGACAGTTTCATCTGCTCACTAAACAGCTGAAAGTTCCTCAGTGACTGTCTCACTCTTTTTTCCCACTTCACTCGAGTGCAGCGTATCTGAAGTTCGCTCGCAAAACACAAAGCAGAAAATCCACCAAATCATAAGTCAAACAACTTTTAAGTTGGGACACTTGTAAGTCAAGGTACCACTATTTCTACACATCAAATCAGCATTTCAATCACTGCCCTGCATTAAATATATACTACATTTAAAAAGTGCAATCTGATGCCGCTTCCATTTCCTTTCCAACTCTGTGTCTTTTTCTGATTTTACCTTCAGGAGCCAAAGTAGCCAGACCTCTGCCAGAGAGACATGCATATTTAGGGGTACGAGATATGACAATTTAAAGGATTATCTAGGGTATGTCAAAGCCCCCCGTTCCCTCAGGCAGACCGCCACAAGGATTATAGCATTAAACTTATTACCGTATGTTTTTACAGCCTGGTGGTTCTTAACAGGATATTTATCTGACACCCAAAAGTGTGTTTATGCGACCCTGCAAACACATAAACAAGTACAAATGAGAACAGGCGGTATTTGGCCTGGGGTAGTCCGAAGCAATGGAGCAACCAACCGCCTCTGTGCTGTGGTCAAACGTCGCCCAAATGGATTACAAGCAGAGACGATACATCACAGCTCTCCGTAAAATCACAGTCAGGGTAATTCACAACCCCATGTGTGTTCCTGTAATCCAGTGGGTTATCACTCCTTATTAAACCTTGATAGGGACATTTTTCCTGCCTTTTTATTCTGTGAATGTCAGTTCAGTTCAGTTCATGGGAATGTGCACCAGCTCCCTGTAGACCCATGCCCTCTCTGCTTCAACATGTGTCCCTTTTTTCTTTCGCAAGGGTTGATATGGCTCCGCTCAACCCTGGTATGTGGCGTGTTTCCTCCCGCTCAGCTTCCAGATGCCCCTCTTAAAATGCCAGTCCAGGGGAAGTGGAGCATAGGGCTTGGTGACTGCGGTCAGCGGCAAACTAGAAAGACTGCCTTGGACCTGACGCAATCCCCATCGCATGCACCAAAGCAGGTCATTAATGAAGCCAGACGGGACCATGCATGTGTAGGAGGCCCGACTGAAGCTGCTGCTGTGCAAGAGATGTTTAAAGAGAACCAGAGGGGCTTGTCAGGGCTCTTATGTTATCAAAATATTTAGGAATTGGCTATCCATTACTGCTGCTGGCAAAGAACAGATCGTGAGAAAAGAACAATTTCGTACACACGAACGATATAAAACTGTCTAAGCGTGACAAATGGGCCAAAAGCTAACTCCTTTGGGTAATGTTTAGGACAGGTAAAACATGACGTAGAAGAAGAATTACCCTGCAAGTTTTTATTGCATTCAAGAAGCAGACTTCTAGACTTTTATGCACAACACAATGACATGGTGTAAATATAGTTTCTTCCAGACTAGTCGAAATTTAGAGCACAGAATCCTACAAAGACAACATGCAGTGAATATATATACACACACAAAAAACAAAACAGTGGTGGGATGTAATGAAGTATAAATACTTTGTTCCTGTACTTCAGTATATTTTTCAGGTACTTTCTTAGTACTTTACTTGAGTATGTATTTTTCTGATGACACAACATAAAGAAACACCCAAAAGACGGAAATAGAGATAAGGTCAACAGTGGTTGAGCTCTTGATTGACTGAGATCTTGGGGACTTCTAAGTTGGAAAAAAAAGAAGACCGCAGTGAAATGGAGGAACGTGAACCGGGGCGCATTACTGACGATGATGCAACAGATTCAGAGAATTGTTTGATTTTGTCGGCTCCAAGAATGGTTTGGTTCGAATAATTCAATTACAAAAAAGGTTGATGTTAAATCTCTTCAGGGATCATTTTTCCACAGGGACTAATGTTACTACAACGCACACGCCAACCTGTGTAATAATAAGTTGCCGTGATGCCGGCAAGTCAGGAGGAAACAGTCCATAAAACACAGAGAATGTCCAAAATGTGGTATTATTTCAGATTTTAAAAAATATATATATATAAAACAAAGTTCAATGTGTCTAGGGTAATGTAGAACTGACTTACACAACAACGTCTACAATAATCAACACAGGGTAACGTAAACATTATTAGCTAATTTAATATAGCCTACTACTGCTAGTTACAACGTATTGTAATGTAAAGTAGTCAAGGTTCGACAAAGCCGCCGGGGCAATCACATTATTGAATTAAAGAAAGCAGATTAGCTAACGTTTAGCCAGTTAACAGCCAGCCGCTAACCTGAGCCAACAACAGCCAACTACACTCTCATTAGCTGACACACACATCACTCACCTGGCCATGCCCTGCTTTTTGAACCCACACACACACAAAGTCACAGATACTACACTGGAGAACGTAAAGATGGCAACCCCAAGTGGACAAAAATAATACTTGCACCTCACATACACTTTGTTATTGTATTATGTTGGTATTGATGTTCATGAAGACAAAATCAGTATTTATCCGATTACAGGATTCATCAATGGCATAATCTGTAGAATACTTCTTAAAATGCCTGTATTTCACAACAGCAGCGCTATTCGTGTCGAATACGTTGATTTTGGGGTTGCAAAATTGTCTAATCTGAACAATTTAATATATTTTTCATTTAATTTTGTTTTTTTCTTCTCAGGACGAGGACTATGGAAAATAATAATAGAGTAACTAATGTGTGTACAGGGAATTTTTTTCCCCACTGTACCCAGTTATCATAATTGAAGGTAAAAAAAAAAATCATTTTTACTTTTTTTACTGAGTACGTATTAGTCTGTACTTTTTTACCCTTATAAGTAAAAGATCAGTGAATCAATACTTCTATTTTTACCAGTCTTTTTTTCCAACGAGTGTCTGTATTTCTACCGAGTGTGAGTACTTTTTCCTCCTTTGATGAATACTGTTGTGACTTCTGAGGAAGTGTCGTGGTCTCTCCCTGAATCTTCTCAACTACCACAACACAAACTCCTAATGTCATCCATTTCTTTCTCCGGCCTCCATTTTAAAGATAGACCTTCTCTCCCTGTTTTTACTCTCTGTAGACTCTTCCACGGTGCAACCACAGAAGCATTTGCAGCTGGACTTGGACCTACTTCGGAGCTGATGTCGACAAAGCCAAAGCGAGGGAAACCAGGGACTTGACTGCACTCCAACTGGCCCGGCTTCTGCCAGGGACACAACTGCACAGTGTTCTGTGCAATTTATGTTGGTTTGATTCTGCCAGCACTGCATAACGATGACCGGCGAAGAGTGGGACAGACTTTGGCTTGCACATGATAAACATAGATAATATTCCACTGAAGTATTTGGTGCTGCGGGCCTCGGCTTTTTAGTCATTTAGATTACATGTTTTCAGAACTTGGGGTAACTAAGTGTTGAGGTGAACTGAAGTCTTACTTTCCATATAGTTTCAGGGTTAACGGAACATTTTTGAGCTGTTTGAGCATGAATCTCCAGGAAAAGCTCTCAGGCCTTAAAGGTCTGGTGACACACTCTCACAGCAAACGGCGTTTTAAACCCGACCTCACGGTGGACATGATCAGCCCCCCGTTGGGCGACTTTCGCCATACGATGCACGTCGGCCGTGGCGGCGATGTGTTCGGAGACACCTCCTTCCTTAGCAACCACGGCGGCTCGTCAAACGGGGGCAACGGGGAAACGGACTCCATGTCCACCCCCGACAACAAACTCGGGGCGTTTTTCTCCAGGACAATCCGACAAATCAGGAGGGGCTCTGACAACAGAACCAGAGAAGGATCCAAGGACGTGTCACTGCCTCCTCCGCCCATTTCTCCCATCATCAAGAATGCCGTCTCCCTTCCAAGGCTGGACGTGGACATGTATAGTGGAAGCACCACCACAAAGGTGCTCTTCCCCAGTTCTCAAAGCACACCAGGGGAGAGGAAGAGTTCTTACGGTAAGCATGGTGTTACAACGTAGTAGGGCCCGACCGATATGGATTTCTTTGTTTCTCCGATACCAATTCCGATATATGGCAGAATAAATAGAAAAACATACTTTATAATGAAAAAAACCAAACCTTTTTAGTCCCTTAACTCTTACAACAATAAATATATGAATTACAGGAAGAACATTTGACTGTTTTAAAATACTTTGCCCTTTAGTATTTGTTCAAATTTACAGGAGAGAGAAAAATTGGCCAATTTATGCCAATTTGAAAAAGGCTAATATCGGCCGGCCTATTAATCAGTCGGGCCTTACAATGTAGAACCCCTATGGTCAATAGTAGGTGTGCCTATAATTTATTGGGCTTTGAAAAGAATTTTTCCCATTAGAAATAATAATGTGTTCCATGGTCAAACTTTTATTAAATGTACAGGCAATGTCTTAAGTAACATTTTCACATAGTTAAGGTTATAAAAATGTAAAAATAAGTTTAAAAACTCTCAATTTTAAAAACAAAACTATAAAACAGTCTTAGGTTTAATGATGAATAGGGAAGACGTAATGCAAAGTGTTGCAGATGGATCTGCATTTCACTTTCAAACATTCTTAATTTTCGTGTAAAAAAAGAAGCAAGCTGCTCTTGATAGTGAAACAATTTAATTTCAATAACATTCGTCGAAGGATATGGTGACGCTGGAGTTTAAATATCAGCCTAGTTACTTTTTGGGAAGATACAGTATATTCCAGACCCATCCGTGATAGGTGAAAATTTGCGGACAGCCACCATATTACAAAACATTTAATAGTTTTTCTGCTCTCACACGCTTTTAACACAAGTAAATTTATGAAAACACACTTAAACTTGTCAAAACACACTTTTTAAAGTATTCCTTACTACCTGTCCATTCTCGTAGTTTAGAAATAGGAGACATTGCATAACATCACTTTGAGTAAACAAACAGACTTGTTAGCAGTTCTCCAAATAAGAGGTAAAGCATGCTTGTTTCAAGCTTTTTATTTGTCCATCCCAGATGAAGTTTACTGTAAAACTAACACATTAAACAAAAGAGAATTAAACAAACCAAAAAAAAACAGAAACAACAAGTCTGCTAGCTTAATGCTAATATATAATGCCAAACGCAATAGACGAGCTAACAGAAATTAGCATAGATGTTACGGTCATGTGACTTTGGAGGCATTTACCCCCAAAATATTGGTCAAATTCCAAACCTCAGGGGTGGTTGGCCGAGAGGTTCCATTGTACTGCTTTTTTTTCCAAGTCAATATTCAACATTAACAGTGGCTCAGGTTACGGGAAAGACAACAAACTATTAAGACAAATTTCCCTCTCCTCTCTTGAACATTTTAACATCTGCTGACTGTTTTGATTTTGCGGTTGATTCTCTGGGCTCTCATCAGCATTGATGACTCACGCAGCAGGCGTCTGTTTGCAGCAATTCGGTTCAAATCAAGTCACTGGATTCATCTTCCCGGCCACAAGCAGACCATGAAATGACAGTGTACACTAAATTAAGTGATTATATTATGTTAAATTGACCTGTCCGCACATTAATAACAACGCCGGACTGTCTGGATTTACTGGAAAGATAGCTTTTTGAAATTCACTCTTTCAAAATGCAGTTTTACAAGGTGTGAATACTGTCAGGGTCTGGTGAGGTTAAGGCTCAAAATGGTGAAAACAGATCTCCTGCTGCAGTCGTGTGTGCGTTGCAGCCATCCAGCGCCGCTACCTGCCTCCCAGCAACACACGCTTCCACATTGAAATAACATCAGCATCACCCACTGTGCTGAGCTGTTCAACCAGACCGTTTGGGTCCACCACAATAAAATGACCCCAATTGAATTTCCATTTACTGTGTTTTTGTGGTGTCAGCACATAATTCCAATGCATTAAGATGGACATTGTGGAGCAGTGAGCTGCTGAAAGGCCAAGTGTTTCCCTGCAGGATTTGTTGAGTACCACAGAGCTTAAAGTGAAGAAAGGTACTTCCTTTAAAACTGTGGTTCTTCAACTTTTTACATCACGTACCGCCTTAAAAAATACCTAGCTCTCCAAGTCCATTGTGACCATCATTAAAACATCAGAAATGGTCATCAAAAATGTACCCAAATACATGTTTGAAAACAAAATGGAAATGTATAGAATTTAAACGTTAAATACATCCATTTTCAACACCGCTTATCCTGGTTAGGGTCACGGGACGCTGGAGCCTATCCCAGCTGACTTCGGGCAAAAGGCGGACTACACCATGAACTGGTCGCCAGTCAGTCGCAGGGCACATATAGACACGGACAACCATTCGCACTCACATCGTCACTGAGTGGGAACTGAACCCACGCTGCCTGCATCAAAGTCAGGCGAGTGTACCACTACACCATCAGTGACTTAAGTTAAATACATGTATTTAACAAATGTACTATACTGGAGTAAAAAAAACCGCACTGAACATTTAAATCAGTGATTCTTCACAGAACTGAAAGAAAATGTTTTAAAAAACATAAATGTATCTTTATTCCTCTATCTATGCCAGCGGCATATAGTGACAGGCAGAACAATGACCTTCCACTCGAAGGCAGAAGGTACATAGCTAACGTGAATCCACTTTTTGTGACATTGTTGTTTTGTGGTGTGCCATGAGAGTTGTGTCTAATCTCAAGCCTTGGCTCAATAAATGTTGGGAAGCACTGCTCTCGAAACATTTCCAGTTTAGTTAGAAAGCCATATTCACAACATTTTATTACATTTTTTAAGTAGTTAATGCTGGGCCACTTTGTTTGTTGTCCAGAGGTTCTGAACTGAACAATGAGGGAATTCTCCTGAGGGTCATTCTAGTTTATGATAGATTGATTTGTTTTCTCACAAGAAGTGAAGATCTGAGAGACACCATTTTCAAAAAGCTAGTGTATCTTCACTGGAAATTCCAAGTGTCATATGCACACAACCAAATCCCAGAGTAATCCCTATGATTACGACGGGACGAAACGATAAATCCCGCTTGCTAAACACAGTGAAACACAAGTGTGGGTCAAACGAGTTAACGCAGGCTCCCTGCTGCAAACCCTGTGAAGACTGGGCGACCGTGTGCAGGGCTGTATGTAGTAAGTCATCCATCAGGTCTATTCAGAGATTTTGACAGATTTACCCCAGATGCCTTTATGTGTCACTTTGGCAGATTATCAGCAGCTCTTGCGTTGATAAAAGGCAGACATCCAGACAGGGCAGGCAATAAACTGTTGGGAGTCTCTTTGACTGACCCATATTAACAGATCTTACCGGCGTGTGGATGTGTGTGTGATACACATTAATCCCGCATAAAAAAATAATAACAACTCCATAATGCAAACACGGCACGTTCTGTTTAGTGTCTGTCTCAAATGATTATAAGGTAATATTAATAGAGTAGGCGGCACGTCGGACGACTGGTTAGAGCGTCAGTCTCACAGTTCTGAGGACCCGGGTTCAATCCCCGGCCCCGACTGTGTGGAGTTTACATGTTCTCCCCGTGCCTGCGTGGGTTTTCTCCGGGCACTCCGGTTTACTCCCACATCCCAAAAACATGCATAAATTGGAGACTCTAAATTGGCCGTAGGTGTGACTGTGAGTGCGAATGGTTGTTTGTTTGTATGTGCTCTGCCTTCTGCCCGATGACAGCTGGGGTATAGGCTCCAGCACGCCCGTGACCCTAGTGACGAGAAGCGGCTCAGAAAATGGATGGATGGATGGATTAATAGAGTAGGTTCGTACATCCATGACATTTAATGTCAATGTAGTTTTTAAGTGTTATTTTTTTTACTTCAGTCTTGTCAAGTGATAATTATAGTGTTTAGAATATATCACACAATTTGATGTGCCTTTAATCAATATGTATATGTCTGGGAGGGGCCTTTAGTAGATTTACAGTTAGACCTAGAGGAAACTATTGAAGTTGGGAGATTCAAAGTATATTGCGAGATATGGTTTATACTGCCCCCTGTTGGATATACTGGGTAAATTGTGACAGTCCTGCAAGAGTCTGAGTGCATGTCTGAGAGTGTGGAGAAATTCATCCATCCATCCAGGAGGCGGGGTACACCCTGAACTGGTTGCCAGCCAATCGCAGGGCACATACAAACAAACAACCATTCGCACTCACAGTCATGCCTACGGGCAATTTAGAGTCTCCAATTAATGCATGTTTTTGGGAAGTGGGAGGAAACCGGAGTGCCCGGAGAAAACCCAAGCAGGCACGGGGAGAACATGCAAACTCCACACAGGCGGGGCCGGGGATTGAACCCTGGTCCTCAGAACTGTGAGGCTGACGCTCTAACCAGTCGTCCGACGTGCCGCCTGGAGAAATTCAAATTTAAAAAAATATTACAATTTTAAAAATAATCATTTTTAAAAATCCGTGCCTAGATGAATCTGAATCTAGAGAATGCGGGTGTCCACTGTACTGTATAGCCTTCCACCATGAGTCAGAACAAAGCTGTAAATCATCATAGATCCGCATGTGTGAATTTCTTCACTAAGAGTCAATAACTGAATTGTTATCAGAATCGCAGTCAGAATCAGATTTATTGACCAAGTATGTTACAAGACACACAAGGAATTTGTCTCTGATAGTTGGAGCCACTCTATTATGGCAACAAACAGCCACTGAGACACAATACACATTTAGGACATAAAAAACATGAGTATGGAGTCATTGAGCAATGTGAAAATGTGTATAAGTGTTTATAAGATGACACTCAAAAGTACTGTACTGTATAAAAACACACAGCAGTAACATTTGCTCTCCACATAACCTGCAAACACAAAATGCAAGAACAAAGCATGACTGTTATCTCATGTATTGTCCTTCTTTGGTCTTCTGTGGGGTAGTCTTAATTGATGGTGGCCGGTTGTCGTGAAGTTTGCTGCCTCCACCTAGCGTTAGGGGAGTGAAGTGCACTTGTATCTTCATTTTTTGGCTTGTATCTCAAGACAAACAAAAGATAGTCGACCAAGCGACAGCTCTATGTCGAAAAACTTTCTTCTTATTATAAATAATGTTTCGTTTTAATGTTAACGATCTCAGAGCATGATGTCACTAACAAATTGCAATTAAAATAAATAAATTAAAAAAATAATAATAATAATCTTTTGACCTAATATGAATGTGTAATGTGTGTGTCCTCTTCAGGTTTGGAGTCTGGCTTCGTTACACTCCCTCGTCTGTCGCGCTCTGAGCGTCAACAGCCCTCCATCTCCAACCCCGTCCCGTACTTGACCAACGTGCATCGCGGCTCTCTGACCGACCCCTCCGACGCCATCTTGACCACCCGCTCTTCTGCCGTTGTGACCTTGGACCCCAAATCAACCGCCTTTTCCAGCTCCTTCGCCTCCCTCACCTCCCTGGACACCTTCAACTTCGACCTGGGCCCCTCCCTCATGAGCGAGGTGTTCGGCCTACTGGACGGCGACAGTCACACCTGGGAGAGAGACGAGACGGGGTCGCCGTCGGGGCTCGCCAATGAAGGATCAGAGATGGACTCGGCTACTATCTCTTATGTGGACTCCCTGCTGAGAGAGGACTGCGCAGGCGGGAAGGGTCCACAGGGGGCGGAATGGGATGACGACGAGGGGAGCGCCAATGAGGTGAACGGAGTCGGGATGTCCGCGAAACTACCTGACACGCTGAAGGAAGTCTCACCTGAGCGAGCGAAATTAGCAGTGAGAATGGAAAGTGAGCGCTTCCAGAGTGCCGCGGATGTGCTCGCACGCCATTACGGTGGTCACAACAGGATGGAGCCGGTCGATTCGGAGATGATGAAGAAAATATCCTACAGCTACACAGATGATGACGATGATGAAATCAAAGTCTGAGCTGTTTTCACATGAAACTAAAAATCATTAGCAAATATACGATGTGATTTTTCTGTAATTCTAATCCAATAAGCAAACAATCAACAATGAAACTCAAACAGAAAATTATTCTTTAAGGTTCATGATATTGGATCCCTATTTTTTCCCACTGATGGTGCAATAATTAATTTTTGCAACAAATGGATCTAAAATGAGGACTCGCATATTTTCAATATACACTATTCACGTAAAGTTCAGGATATTCAGCCAGCGGGTGACATTGCAGGATGAAGGTAAAATGCACTAAAAATGAACCCCCTCCTAGTCGCTGTAACTCACTATTCACTGTTTATGTGCTCAGGCCGAAGAAATAAAAGCATGATTTTGGTGCCATCTTGTAGTATCTTGGTGCCAATGAACTATGTTGAAGTTCATTGAGGAGCCTCATTTAGACAAAAGTAGTGCTTTGATGCCATTTTGTGGCATCTTGGTGCCAAGGAACTATGTTGAAGTTGACTGAGGCGCTTCAATGGAACAAAAGTAGTGCTTGTCGCAATTTTGTGGTTTCTTGGTGAAAAAGGAAATATGTTGAAGTTGATTGAGGAGCTTCATTTTGACAAAAGTAGTGCCTTGCCACCATCTTGTGGCATCTGTAGGCGATTATAAACCTTTTGAGGGGTATCAATTACTTGTGGATATCTGCTATTTTTTAATTTGCCCCTCCTAAAACTTAATTTGACCTCTAAATTTTTTTGAATGTCCAACTGTTGAATAGTTCACTACTTTTTGCGCAAGTTGCTGTACTCTAACAAGGAGCTGACATCAAAAGGTTAGAGGAAGTCAAATTATGTTCACCTTGTAGTGCATTTTAGGTCTATTCTGAAATGTCACCCAAAAGCCCTATATCCTAAACTTTTTGGGAGTACTGTGTTGAACTGAGGCTCGAACCAAACAACACTTCCACAAAGGATTAAGCAAAACAGGAAACACTAATGTTACTCAACGAAGAAGTCCTGCCATTCACTTTATACTCAATACTTCCTCCTGTATGAGAGGACGACAACCTAGCAGTATGTGTGCTGTGCTTGCTGCACTGAGATGGCCTCTCAAAACAGCCATCAATAACAGACATGGAAACAAAATAGAAGGTTCCTGGAGGTTGGTCCGCATACTCAGCATACTCATGTCATGTGTCTCAGGTTTAACTTCAGTCAAGAACATTTAAAGTCATTTTAGTGAAGACTTACCTTGACATGAATGAGAATGGTAAGCGCAAGCCTTAAAATCTTGTGGATTTTTATATAGTGTTATCGCATTACACAAATTGAGAAATATGACCAATAACACCAGTATTTGGTGTTATCAACTACAGTATAGGCTGTACTATGTAATCGTTCCTTTAATGCTGCAGAGATTTTGTATAAACCCTGTGCACCTTTAACGAGGACTTCTGTTTTTTTAATAGACAAATTATAATATCTACGTTATTGCCTTCAAATGTCCATGAAAATATCATCTGACTCCCCTATAAACATGTACTGTACTTACTAGCACCTTCAGAACACAGTGCAGTCCCACCTTATACTGTATGTCAATTCCAATGACACACTATGATGTTAGTAATTGTAAATAAAAATGCTATCATTTGGGGACGTTGTATCGTAAGGTCACAACCATCAAAAAGCATAGTGAATATTCAACATAAAGGCTTGGAAATGACGTTTATCTTACACGTGTGGTTTTATTTGCTCTCTGGAAATAAATGACTGCAGTGGGTGAAAAATAAATACAGTTTTTCAGTGAAAGAATTTGGACAAATGGCAAGCAAGCTAAGCTTACATTACGCAAACACACACTGTGGACAAAAGTATTGGGTCTCTTAATCATTACACCTTCCTATTGGAATGGAATGGAAGTTAATATAAAAGTTAATGTTTGTCCATTTATCCAGAAGAAGACCCGTGAGATCATGTTGGTCCTGAGCTCATACCAAAAGGTGTTTGGTGGGGTTGAGGTTTATCATGTTCTTCCACACTAAGCCAACATTGCCTTGATGGAGCTTACATGAAAGGGCAAGTGTTTCCATGAGTCGGAAGCATAGAATTGTTCACAATGTCTTGGTATGAGGATTTATGCCAATTAAATATTGACTATGTGTCAAAGCTTTAGTCCATATAGTGTGGCTCTCATCTTACTGTGCTATTGAAGGAGCCTGTTTGGACAGTAACGCTGGCGGAAGCGGCGGAGGGCAACTGGGGGCTTTAAGTCCAGACTTTTTAATCGGCGGCTTTTTGAGACCAACCGGCCGAGTTGGAGGTGGCGGACGTGTCACCTGGTTCCCGTCTGTCGCTGCGGGTGCCGGAGGGGCCCGCGGCTTTGGCGGCACCGGCGCTTTGGTCTTGCTGTAGTGAACTGTCAACGGCTCGCTAGTTTCATTGGCTTTTCTCACACTGATGCTCCTCTTTGCTGCATATAAGAGAGTGTACAGATTGTGAGCTGAATGGACAATTTCTGAGGTTACCTGCTCATACAAGCACGTCTAGATTACAAATTTGGAAATTCTGCCTCGATAAAAATAATATTGCTCTATTTGTATTGACACTGTAATAGGGGTATTCATTCAAAATATCATAACATCCATCCATCTATCCATCAAGTTTGGGCAAGAGGAGAGGTACATGGCACATATTGACCAACAGCCATTGATGCGCACAATCACCTCTGGAAAATTAATTAACCTAAGAAGCATATTTTTAGACAACGGCGGGCGAGGAGAGATTGGAGCGCAGAACCCCTCGACTGTGAGGCAGGCATCGTGCTTCTACAACGAGAGATATGTCCAATATAGCATATATAAACGAGATGTATACGAGAGGCAGTCAGAAAGTAATGAGCCCAATTTAATTTAAGATACCAATAATTATTTTTTTTCCCAGAAAAGTTAAATGTTTGTAGTTTAAATACTTGTTTGAAGGTTTATATAGAAAAAGTTTTGTTTATGCCGGTCTTTTTCGGATTTTCCCATTTTGGAAATGACATTGTGGGACGCCTGGATGTGTATGGGGATTCTGCAGTGGGCTACAGCACAGTCAAAAAGTGGGTGTCCAGGACCAAAGGTGAAGAACAAGAGCCTGCTTTGAGTAACCTTGTGACAAGCAAAGGAGCGGCAGACCATCTTCAGCTGTTAATTGTGGGAACAGTGCTAGAGACAAGGCACAGATCATAGAAGATCGTACAGTCGTTGATGGCATCGCTGAGTCATGGAAGTGCTGCAAAAATTGTGAAAGCTAGGCTTGGCAAAGGTTTGTGCCAGGTGGCTTCCCAAAAACTCAGATGCGCACAAGGCGGTCCGTTTTGAAGCTTGTTTGAAACTTCTCGAGTGTCACAAAAGTGACGAATCTTTTCTCAAGCGTACAGTGACTTTTTGACTATGTTTTTGGGATGTGGGGGAAAACCGGAGGACCCGGAGAAAACCCACGCAGGCACGGGGAGAACATGCAAACTCCACACAGGCGAGGCCGGGATTTGAACCCCGGTCCTCAGAACTGTGAGGCAGATGTGCTAACTAGTTGTCCACCGTGCCGCCACATAATGTCTCAGGTTTTGGATTACTCAAATAATACTCTATTTAATTGTGCATGAATTTGCAAAGTGGCCTTATTTTGCTACACAAGAGATGTAGAACACCTTGCAAAAGAGCTGTGATGACACCAAATGAAGTATAAGGCAGTACTTGAGGGAAAGTACTGCGACCTGAAGGGCACATCCCATCGTGGTTAGAACAATATGCAAGATGACGCATGACCCGAGTGGGTGTTATCTTGGTGGGTAGTGCGAAACTTCCTGTTTCCTTAAATCATGAGACGTGTATTTATCTTCCCCTCGTAGACTTGCACTCACTTCACTTGTGAGAGGAAAACACTGGATGTCAAGACTTTACACAATAGAGAAACACGAAAAATGGGTTGAACTCGATCTCTGTGCTCAACAGCAACCAGTGAAAGAAATATGATTGTGGATTCTGGGTCAGGCGGCACGGTGGCCGACTGGTTAGAGCGTCAGCCTCACAGTTCTGAGGACCTGGGTTCAATCCCTGGCCCCGCCTGTGTGGAGTTTGCATGTTCTCCCCGTGCCTGCGTGGGTTTTCTCCGGGCACTCCGGTTTCCTCCCACATCCCAAAAACATGCATGAATTGGAGACTCTAAATTGCCCGTAGGCATGACTGTGAGTGCGAATGGGTGTTTGTTCCTATGTGCCCTGCGATTGGCTGGCAACCAGTTCAGGGTGTACCCCGCCTCCTGCCCGATGACAGCTGGGATAGGCTCCAGCACGCACGCGACCCTAGTGAGGAGAAGCGGCTCGGAAAATGGATGGATGGATGGATTCTGGGTCACTGTAGCGGTTCTGAACATGTCAACAAACATTTCAAATTGCAAATGATCACTCGAGAGCAGTTGTGGGCAATGTATAGGCAGGCCGCCACATACGCCCCGCTTCGCTCTTTAATGTGGCCCACCGAACATTTATCAGGGGTGTCAAACTCATTTTTGTCATGGGCCACATTGTAGTTACGAGGGGCTGATCATATTATTACATATACACAACAAATTGATGGATAACTAGTTTTGAAATCAGAATCAAGCATAATAGTTGGTTTAGCTATTGTTCAAATTCCTGTAAAAAGGGGTTTGCTAACAAATATATGCTTTTGCAATATCTCAACATTTATTACTTATGACAATTGGTAAATATTGGTACAGATTTTAGCAAGAATCATGAAAGTCGACAAATTCTACAATTATTTGGCGGGCTTTGAGCTTGACACCTGCGATTTTGATTATCAATAGTCCTGTTATATTTGTCAAATTTATTTTGCCGTTTTCTCCTGAAATTGGTTTATTAAATAGGATTTTTGTAAAAAAAAAAAAAAAAAAATGTAAACTGTTTTTAAATGAGTATTTTTAATTAGTTAATAATACATAACTGTAAATCAATTATACACAATAACATAACAAATATAGAATTATTATTTTATTTACCAAAATTGTAATTATTGTAATGTATTATTTAAAGTAAAATGTTTTACTTAGTTGACATCCACATTTTAGCCCCACACATTTTTCTGGGCCTAAAATGTCTAACGTTGCCCTTGAGCACGAATGTTTGTCCAGCTCTGCTCTGGAGATGTCAAGAATGTTTTGACTCACGTTTGTTTGGTGTGCTGATCGTCACAACTGCTTTCGGTGAGACGGGAGGGGGCTCCGAAATGGGCTCCAACTGCTCCGAGCACTGCTTCTGGACGGGGTCCCTGCTGTGTCCTGGGTTGGACCCTGCGGTTCTGGGATGTGGGATCGGGTTCTGGATTGGCAGCAAGCTGGTTCTTGCGGTGGGTGAGCTGCTGAGTGTCGCCGTGTCTTTTTGGGTCGTGGTTGCGGCCTCGTGTCCAGAAGCAGCCCACGCTTGGCGTCTCTCGGATTTCACGGCGGTGACACTGACGCTATCCTCAGAGGATACACTACAAGCAGAAAAAGTGTATTTCATAATAATAATAATAAAAACTTTGATTTACTTAGCGCCTTTCGAGAGACATAAGGATGCTTCACAACTCATGCACATGGGAAGAATGCACATTTTGTTTCAGCCACAGCAATTAGCGCAATTTCTGAGGCGATACCTGCTTGTCTTGGAGCAAGGGAGATGATAAATTGAAGAGGAGGAGGCTGTGGAGGAAGTGGAGACTCTTCTGCTCAGTGGCGCTTGTTCTGAGATCTTAGACCGGTCATCTTGGACCTTGGGAAGCCCCGGAATCTCAAAGGATATCTCTGAACAAACATTTACAACAATAGATACATTTATTGTCTAACCTCCTCCTCATCTATTGTCATCAGAGTCTCATGTGTCTTTGTTTTCACTGACATACTTCAGTCAGTGGCTTTAAACTGGAAAAAAAATACTCACACGCCAGAAATGTAGGTACACTAACACAATCTAAAGTGATCTAAAACCAGAGTTGGATCCAGCAGTAAAGCTAATAGGACTACAGTCGTCGTTTCAATCCGTTAGATAAGTGGAATACATCTTCAAGATAGTTCAGTGCCATGAAAAATATATTGGCTCCCTTCTCAAATTCTTAGATTTTTGCAGAGTTTCCCCCACTTTAATGTTTAGGATCATCAAACAAATGTAAATGTCAGACATATATAACCCAAGTAAACTAAAAATGCTGTTTCTAAATTGTGATTTCATTTATTAAGGGGGAAAAAAACTATTCAAAGTTACTTGGCTCTCTGTGGAAAAAGTAATTATCCTCCTTATTAAATCATGAATTAGTTGTGGCTAATCATAATTTTTGGTTAATTTTTACTGATCACACCCAAGCCTGACATACATATATATATATATATATACACACACACACACACACATATTTTGGGTATGAATAACTTTGGTCTTGAGTGTGGCTCCATGAGAGGGACCAAAATATTAAAAAGTCCAACCACAATGACAAACATTGTTGAATGAATACTACTAAGACAGTGTTAATTAAAGCGGGGCCTTTATTATCAGTGTAGCAGCAGAAGTAAGTGAACTGCCAGTATTTGTAAAAATCCGAGCTATAATTGGTGGTTATTAGAGGTGCATACCTTCAGGGAAGAGCACGGCGCTGTATTGAATGAGAGGCTCAATAACTGTCACCACCTGCACCGAGGAGGCGGACGCCATGTCAACCAGAGTGATCTCCCTAAATAGGAAGAGAACAAGGAGACGGGATGAGAATGGTGACGGGTAGACTGTGTGTGGTTGGACACCTGTAGTTACCCCTCGGCTTGTGGCCAGAGGAGGTTGGGCCCCAGGACGATGGCAATGTTACCGGGCGTCATCTTGTTTGCAGCCTGGTGCTCGGACAGCAGCGACAAGAACTGAACTAGGTACCTGAAAATATATTATCAAATGCTATATGAGAGCAGACCTAAACCAAACCTACTGATATACATTTTGTACATACAGACACATGACCTGGGAACCATTTTTGGTCCCAACAGATTTAGTTTAATTTATACATCTTTTGTTACACTATGTTTGGTTCATGAGTCAATGTGACCCAGTGCATTCGCTTTTTTTTCTAAATAAAAAATAATATCAAAAATACATCTGTAATAAAATCTAAATCAATAAAAAGATAAAATAATGCCAGCAGATTTTGTTTATCCTACTCCTTTAGTTTATTCTTCATTTTTAAACAATGTGTCTATATTGATCTGCAACATAACAGGGCTGATTAATTTTGTGGATTATTCCATATTTCATAGATTTATCTGTCATCAAAACTATCAGCGTGGTGATCTAGTGGTTAACATGTCTGCCTCACAATTCTAAGGTTCAGGTTACGTTCTAACGTTCTAAGGTGCGGCGTTTGCATGTTCTTCCTGCGCTTGTGTGGGTTTTTGCTGGGTAGTCTGGCTTCCTCTGACATACCACAACAACACTTGCTTGTGATTTTTTTTTCTTCCCCCATGCACATGATGACATTTTCAAAATGACACACACATTGCACATGTGTGACTGTTAGAGAAGACCAAAGAAAAAAAAGGAACAAGAGAGGTGTGTGTTCACTGTAAGTTAATGATTATAAAAGGCAAATAATTCCCCACCTGAGGTTGTTGTAGTTTTCAGGCGGTAGTTTCTTCAGTAGTATTCGGAACTGCTCCAGCTTTTCTGTACAGTCTTTTTCACTGTGAATGAAGCATTCACACATAAAGGCATGATGTGCTTTTTTTCCACCATTCCAAGCAGGCCCTAGGTGTCTTAACAAAACAAGACCCAAATAAATCAAGAATTACCACACTTGAAACACCCTCATTGATGTCCTGCTGAAATTTGCTTGTTTTGAGGGGCAAGCTCTGTCTTATGCAAGAGAGCGACAGTAATGCCCGCGCCACTGCTGGGTCAATGGCAAGTACAGATTTTGTTACCTTGACGACTAGGGACAGAGTTAGTCGGCTGCATATTGAGTGCAGCCCAGAGTGCGATGGATGGATTGCATTTTCCCTCTAGAAGTCAGCAATTTATCAGCAAGCTTTTGAATTCTACTTGTCAATTAGTATGCAGATCTGTGTATGTGGCGCATACTGCAGACAGGTTGCCAAACACAACTACCCGCCAGGCGCCCCGCATCAGCAATTTCTCCGAGCAGTTAAGTATGTGTTGCTCATCGGAAGCTAACGCTCTTTGCTAACGTTAATGCTAATCTGTGCATCCAACAAAACTCAATGCAGCTCTGCTTACCGTTTGGCTTTGACATGACCGTTTGAGACGGTCTCTGTTCGCCCAGACTAGCTGAGCTGATTATGCCGTGGGCGGAAACTTGGTGTGGGTGGCGGTCTTATGTAAATTTGCATTGAGGATGAAACAGTGAAGTGGAAAATAAGAAGTGATTTAATTGTATGCAAACAATATGTTGTAACAAACAGTCCCTTTTCTATAACGTGTCCCGTTTAAAGTCAGAGATATGAAACTGAACAATTGAGTGTCGAGTGGAGTTTATACACACCCGGCTGCTTTGAACCAGTCTTTGTACAGTTCAAAGGTCAGTAGTGGTTCAGGAAGTTCTCGCAGGTAACACTTCAGAGCTCCTATTGGAGTAATTTGACATGAAAACATACACTTAACATCCTTTTTAGTGTTGCATGATAGAAATTATGCATATGATGTGTGGAAGAACAGAATTGAGTTGTAGTAGTACAGACAAAAGGAATTGAAAACAAATTGTAAGAATCAAATTAGCGGAATTATGTCAAACGATTCAGTCTTCTGGATTAATAGACTTTACAATATTGTAAAGGCCTTAGTAGAATATTTTGTAAGAATCATTTTTGTGGTTCAATAATTTAATTAAAAAAAAGATTTGTGCATTATATTGAATGTGGCGCCACAGATACAGGGTTGCAATATTTCCATTGCAGCGCACCAGGAGCTGTGTGGTGCTGCGGCGGGCCCAATGCTCAGGTTGGAGAATTTAATAGAAACAGTAGATAAATGTCCGACCATGGTGAGGCCTGTTCTGAGTGGAACCTGCCCCGTTAAAACTCTGGATGGTCTTGGCCACAGTGCTGCAGCTCAGTTTCAGTCTTCTTATAGCCTCGGCCACATTTATGTAGAGCAACAATCTTCTTCTTTTTTTTTTTAATACTCAGATAGTTCTTTCCCATGAGATGCCACATTAAACTTCAAGTGACCAGTATGAAAGATTGTGAGAGTGATAACCTGCTCTCCAATCACACCTGAGACCTTGTAACACTAATGAGAGACCAGGGAGGGAAAATGACTAATTGGGCCCAATTTGGATATTTTCACTTAGGGGTGTACCCGCTTTTGTTGTTGAGTTATTTTTAGGGGACAGTAAATTACAGTATAGATAGATAGATAGATAGATAGACAGACAGACAGACAGACAGACAGACAGACAGACAGACATAAGCTTACCGGCCACAGCGTGAGGGTCCATGCGGAACTCACTGTGATCGACCGTCCCCTGATCCATGCAAGTCTTGAGCCTCTTCACCACTGAGGCGGCCGCCGTGAGACGAAACAGACCCTGGAGGACATGCGCGCGAGAGCAGAAAGGCTTTCAGCTTTTATGCCGACGATACGATGGGCTACTAAAAATGTTTGACCTCTTCTCTCATCCCTGTTCTGAGCAGCATGTGAACACATTCTTGAATGGGTGCTGCGATTTCCCGGTTGCTCTGAAGCAGATGAGAGGCAAGAGGCTCGCCGAAAACCTTCGGTCCGAAGGGGTTTGCTGGTGGCCCTGTAGCTCATCGCATATGTAGAGCAAGGTCAACTCAAGGACAAGCCCGTGCGGCAAATAAATGCACACACTTACCTTTCTGGCTGTGATTCTCCTTGAGTTCGTTTATATTTTTATCCAGGAACTCGTGTGAATTTTTGTGGTATTCTGCTTGCAGCTCCAAAAGCTTCAGTGACAGGAACAAGTAGGCATTACAGTGTTCCCCCAATTTACAATTTGCGTAACAGCTATGCCTGTCTATGGCATTTCATATTTTATTTTAGCATTAAGCTAGCGGACTTTCGTCAGACAAAATGATATGGTTTGGTTGTACATGTTGGTGTTTAACTATACAATCGTCGATTCTCTTTTGTTTTATGTGTCAGTTTTACAGTAAACTTCAACTGGGAGTGACAAACAGCTTGAAGTGAGCACGCTTATCCTCTTATTTGGGAAACTGCTGGAGAGAGAGAAAAGGAATATTTTAAACTTATTAAAAGACACTTTTGAAATGTTTTTTAAAGCATGTGGGAAGGGTGAATATATATTCAAGAAATGTATACATGGCTTCTACATCACGGCTATTCACCGGTTGTGGGTCGCTCTGGAACATATCCTCCGCGATAAACGGGGGCTCACTGCATTGCCAAACATGCATAGAAGTTTTTTAACGAGTTGAAGTACAACATACGCGAATGAAGTAGCTTGCGTAGTCGTCTTCTTTGGTCGCAAAGTGATACAGGTCTGCTGAATACTGATTCTGTAAAGACAAGAGAAACATACAGTTCAATGTTCAACCCTCAGAGACGTGCGAGAGTCGTGATGAAGGATCAATGCTGGTGCCTTGATAATCTCCAACTTCCTCAGAGCTTCTTCTTCCTCCTCCTTGAGACCGTCCTGCTTGGCCTGTGGACCGGTGCTGCCCTGGCTCCTGAGGTTCAGAGTTCGTATCATTCACAACTTGAGCACAAATCAGTTAAAAGGTGAGCTCACCTGAGACGAGCATTGTTCCAGTCTGTATGAAGCTTTGCAAAGTGCTTCTTGTTTTTGAGAACCTCTGGCAATTCTTCCTTAAAGAAGAACAGGAAGCAAGGAAGTCATGATGGGAACCTGAGGTTTAATGTACTGTGCGTAAACAGACAATAAATGAGACATTAAACATTTCATTAAAATTCAAAGTAAGTGTTTTCATAATCCGTTACCTTTAAAGAATAGAAATGTATACCTTCAGTACCAAACTCAATCTTCGATCTCTGGCTAGTTTCACACTAAAGGTAGCAGCGATCTGTTGATGGCTTACTGGTTTAATGTCTTGTCTACCATTTATGCAGTCATACTCATTTGTTGTGTGGATAATTGATGTAATGCTATCTCGCATGTGATTGACTTGTACTTGACGTTAAACTTTTGCTGCCTTGTTTTCCAGGTCACCATTGCGAAATATATATATATATATATTCACCTCGCCAAGTTTATTCAGTGGCTCCAAAACTTCCTTCTCCACTTTGATCTCAAAGTCTGCCAGCAGGCTGGCCAACTTCTTCTCCATGAAACAACACATCTCCAGCACCTTCCTGCCACACAAACACAGACACACACACATGCACATATTGTATACACGCAATTAGTGATGAGGTAGCTCCTGTTAACTATGAGTGGGACAGTGGATGCCGTGACCTTGCCTAATGCATTCCGAGCCTATGCTGTACAATGTCACCTTTCCCTTAAGGATCACACAAGAGCGACAACTCTTGGTGTTTTGCAGTCTTTATTAAACGTTTGTCGTCATTAGGCTGAGCTGGAGACTAAAAACTGTCTTGATTGAGCAAGAGGCGGGGTCCACCCCGGACTGTAGCAAGCCTATCGCAGGGCACAGATAGACAAAGAACCACTCACATTCACATCTATGGGCAATATAAAGTCTTCAATGAAGCCAACATGTGGATGTGAGAGGAACATGAATGTGGGCGGATGCTGGAGTAGCAAGAGAAAAACCCACTAAAACACGCAAACCCCACTAAGGAAGGCCAGAGCCGAGATTCAAACCGCGATACTATGAACTGCGAGGCAGATGAGCTATCCACTAGATCACCATACTGCCCCGTTATCAGACAAAGCGTGTTTCACTTTTACTATTATAGTTTCAAATGCATTTAGATGCATGGGATTAATCACTTGCCGAGGGCGGTCTGTCTCTCTTCCTATTTGATGCAGAACTGAAAACACCAGTCAGGAGCTGATCACATGACTCAACGTGACATGTTGAGAGGGGCTCACCTGATGGAGGAGTCAGCATCAAAGTCTTTGAAGCTTTCCGCCATGCTGATTGACAGCAGCATGAGAGGCAGCTTCTTCTGCGGAGAAACACACAAAGGCAACGTGGTGACCGGTGGTGGTTGATGGTTTCTGTAATTGCGACATGACAACGGTGGCATTAAGAGGTGGATTTTAAGTCAGGTGAGTCCCCACTGAAGGGCAAAGTACCAAATACTGGTGGTGAGCACACAACGGATGCAAAGTTTGATGTCATGGCCTGGTGAGGAAGCGACGTAATTTAAGTACCATCCGTCTTTCAGCATCTGGCCCTGTCTGACTCTGCATGCAGCCTTGCAGCTTCTTGTGGAGCATCTGTGCTGCTCTCTTGGCTGGCTCCACCCGCTGCTCCACCTTCATTTCATCAAACAGAAAAACATACCGTACGCCACGACGCCGAATTGGACTGACTCAAATATGCCGAGCAAAATGATTTCTTAAAATCTGTTTATTTTCCTCACCACAACCAGGTCCGCGTGTAGAAGCTCGCTGACATCTTGCGACCTGCAAATGTTTAATAAAGGACTCATATAATATTAAACATTTCCTTTCACAAATGTAACATAATAACAAGGATAATGATATACATCATCATCACCATGTTAGCGATAACAATTGAATTATATTTCCCATAGATGTGAATGTGAATGGCTGTACCATATGTATGGAAAGCTGCTGGTGTCATGTGTGTGTGTGTGTGTGTTCCGGGTTTTGTCTTCCCCTCCCTGTTTCACACACACCTGCTCCTGTGAGCATCTTCACCACCTGTGCCTCGTTCACCCTAATTACCCCTTGTATTTAACCTCGTGTCTCATTCCAGTTCGTTGTACCTTGTCGTCGCGTTCCAGCATTCCTTGTTTCCACGTCATCGACTCACAGTAAGACTTGACCCTGTTCCGATTATCGACCTTGCCTCTTTGCCTCATGTTTTTGGATACTGTTGCCTTTCTTGGATTGCCTGCCTGTGTACCGACCTATGCCCGTCTATTAAACCTCTTTTTGGAAACTGTCCATTTGTTTTGGAGTCGTGCATTTTTGGGTCCTATCCGCTGTTCCGTTCATGACAGCTGGAGCATTTATTCGATAGCCTACTCGTGCGCTGACTTATCCATGTACTAGTACACTCTTTGTCCTCACTATTATGACAATTCAGCGCACTAGTTGAAATACTTGAGCACACTAGTAGAACGACTATGCCAGTGATTCTCAAAGTGTGGTATGAGTACCACCAGTCTGCGAAAAAGAATTGCGGAATTAAATGTGCAGAATGTTACTGTGGCTTTTTTTTTTTTTTTAAATCCACTAACATACATTTGTTTCATACATTTCAGTTGTACTTAATTTATCAATGCACTACATTTGCATTTAATGATTTAGAAATAACATTTTCAAACATTGAAGTAGAATTTTTATTAAACTTTGATGAGCAAAATGGAATAATGTTTTGATTTTCTTATACTCAAGCGCAATCTTAATGTTTAAACTGTGCGCAATGTTACCGTGTCTAACAAAAAGTGTTTTCTTCAATTTTGATCCCTTAGTTTGACATTGTAATGCAAATTTAGGACATCCTGAGGCCTAACTGACAAGTAACTAAAACAAAAAATTGCCACCATGTTTGCTTCGATTCGCTCTCGTGTCTGAACCATTAAAAGCTTCTTTCCATCTCTGCTGTACTATAAAAGTGTGACACCTTACCTCACATAATGTATGACAACAGCTTGAAGCTATTAGCAGTTCCCTTTTTTAAACTTCACTTTTCAGAATCATCCACTCTTAAAGAGGAAAAGTGACAATATAGAAAAGGGAATATACAGCCAGCCGTTTAGAATAGCATAGTGTGCCATGACTCTCTTTGTACAAAAGAACAGTGTATTATTTAGCTATGACACGAAATGTTTGTGTGCAAAAAGATGTGTGCCATCGTGGTTTCTCATTTGCAGTTGCACACGTGTTCACCGCCGTTTCGTTCAGGACGTGTCAGACGGAGAGACGGTGACACAAATAACACAAACTGTGCCATGTCGCATGCCGGTTTGTATGCGGAAACAAATCCTAGATCGTAATCACTGAGCCATCCATTTTCGATACTGCTTGTCTTCACTAGGGTGAGCTGGAGCCCATCCCAGCTAATATCGGGCGACAGGCCGGGTACACCCTGGACTGGTCGCCAGTCAGTCGCAGCAGTAATAAACATTTGGGATATTCGATACCACTTTTGTTCAGTCTGATACTAGTACGTGTATTCTCTCTTGAGTACTCACCAATATAGAATACGAATACCATTAGTACTTTTAGTAGTTCCAATTAACACGGACCTTTCTGACACACAGGATGGTTCGCCAATGTGTCAAACTGCCAGCGTAGCGCCAACTACTGGCGAGGAGGACTCACTCAATGTCAGACTTGTTTTTTTTTTCTTTTTTTTTGCCTCAAGTAACAATGGCTGGTATCTGCAGCATTCACAAGTACCCGATACCTGGAAATAAGGTAACAGCCCGATCCAGATAACAGGTACAGCACTCGCCTGTCCTTAATAAACATTACATTGTTAAATTAAATAAAAGCGGCAATCGAAACTAAGCATTATTACCATTGCAACTTTTGAAATCAGTGATTGTGCAGGTGTACCCGATGTTGTGGCCTGTTGCTGTATATTGTTTGATTCCATTATGAAAGCAAAACAAAAAAAACAAAAAAACAGCGCTTAAATAGTTCCATGATTTCTTCTTCTAACCGCATTGAGTGTGAGTCACTACTTCCATCGCCTCATCAGTACACAAATACCCGTGAATTCAAATAAGTATTGAAATGACTGCAGCGACACTTGATGACAAAAGCAACTTACTTTCCCGAAGATCCAAGCTGCTTGAGAATGCTCAGAGACTGTCGGAGCATGGTGGCTGCAGTCTCCACCGCAGTGGCTGACCTACTACAATGCTACTTTATGGCGTGCTTCTGCCTTTTTCTCTTTTAGTTCTCGTTTCAGATGTGCTCCCTCGAGCTCTGAAACGCTTAATGAGGAAGTTGCACGGATGCAATGTGAGCGGGAAGAGCCGGATTTTTGTTTTGTTGTTTTTTTTCCTCCTCTTCTCTCATTTGAATTGTAAAAGGTTACACTTGCTTTCAACTAGATTGCGTCGCCGTGTTCTTGCGGTGGCAGGAAAGTAACAAAGTACAAAAACTTCTTTACATTATGTATTGCATGAGTATTTATGACTGACGACTTTTTTTTCTTCTACACCCTACATTTGAAAACAGCTCTCTATACTTTCTACTCCTTACTGTGCACGGTGTTAAAAAAAAAAAAAAAAAAAAATCAAGAGGTAAAGTCAACCACAGTTGAGATCTTGATTGACTGGAATCTTACAAGGCGGATCCAGCAGAAGCATGACATTTGCCAAGTAAAGTGTATTTGTTTTCAGTTATTAGAAAGCATGACCAATTCAGGATTTTCTCGATTACTCAGTTCGCAAAAAATGGCAACGCTGAAAAGCTCCAAATGTATTCCATTATATTGAAAGAGATGCTTTTTGAAATACCTTTAACAGGGGAGCGTTGGTCCGCTTGAAATAAGTGTGTCACGTAGTTACAATTCAAACATTTAGTGGACATTTGTGAATAGATAATAGAAAAATGCCCTGTAAGAATACATTCAGCCAGACTCTCTTTTTGCTGTTTTATGATAGTAATTATGAGCAATTTTTTAAGGCATCTCCTTAAAATCTAGGCCAAACATGCATAACCCTAATGTCATAAACATTTTGTGCATCATGAATCTCATTTATAGTGATTTGCAAATAAAACAAAATAAAGAATACAAATATAGCATTGCTGTTGTTATGCCTCATATGTTGTATTTGAGTTCCAGGAAAGGCACTATAAATAAAATCACTATAAATAGAATATATTATTGCCAAAACTGTATTGTAGTTTTTGCTGACAGGGTCTGCAAGCTCCAAACTATTCAATATATTTATTAAAAAAGAGGGGGGGGGGGGGGGGGGCAAGGGACTCATCACATGAGGCATTGATATGAAACAAAGTTTGTGTATTTATGAATCCATTTCTTTATTAAATGACTTCAAACATGGGAGCAAAAAAGTTGAGGAACTTGTTTCTATGTTGCAGCTTGTTTTTCTTTTTCCTGAAAGCTGTTGCTCGTTCAGTTCTTTCATACAAGTGTGCGATTGTTATTACTGTAGCCTGAAACATGTTGGAACAGAATAATTTTTACATCTCCAAACCAAACAATTGGTGTTCTGGAAACATCACAGTGGATATTTTGCTTGCCAAATTAGAAAACACGAGTGAGGAAAGTCTTCTGCTTGACAATACAATTTTGAACTGCAACACTGTAAAAAAAAAAAAAAAAAAAAAGACAGGTAAAAGAGTGTGAGGTGGTCTTTTGTAAACTATAAAAAAACAAAAACAAAAGAAACAAGAGGATCCCAGCAGAACCGCAATAAGGCCACTTTGATGCAAGGCTTCCAAAAACGTGTTTACTGTGTTTATCTATTAAAAGAAAGTAGAACTAAACAAAGCTTATCAAAAGGTAGTTCAAGTCATTGTCCTTCTGCTTTGAGGCATTACAAGAAATGTCCACTTCATAAACTTGTCATGCGTTATTCTGAATTTGCATCCATTTCTCCAACTATTGCTGCATTCCGACAAAAACGAGTCGGGTTGAAGGAAAACTTTACGCGCCTAAGACCTCCTCGTGTCAGCTCCCTGCTGTTTTGAGTCCCAACCACATCTTGGAAAAACATGTGAGTAGCAAAAGGAATGCAAATGATTAGCAGCGTTAAGAATTAAGATGGTGTAAAAAGAGTGACGAGCGAGTGTAAGCACTTAGAAAACCGGTGGAGGGATCCCAAATGTTGCATTACTCTTCGTATCTTGATGATTTCACCCGTTTTGTTTTGTATTCGGCTGTGGGGAGCACACCGCCCCTCTGCTGTTACGTGAAGGACTTCGATGGAGCTCGGAGGGCAGCCGTGTTCTGACGCTATTCAAATGTGTTCCCTCGCTTCTCTCCGTCCCTCCGACCGATGTGCATGTTGAAGTTGGTGGGGAGGTGACTAACGCTTCGCGTTGGTCTCCTCTGCATCTTTGACAAGCAAACAAGAGATTGGACATTTCAAACAGGAGGATCTCTATAAACATCTAATAAGGCATTTAGGATTTTTGTGTCAAGTTATTTTCTGCCTGAAGGCCATGTAAATTCTCCTCACCTTTCCTGAGTTCATCTCTCTTCTTGGCAGCTTCCTCCCTCTGCTTCTTGATAATAGCGAGTCTGGCCAGGTCAGCTCTCGCCTGCTCCGTCTTCCCCTCAAGATGAAGCTTCATATAGCGTTCCTTGGATTTCTGCTTCTCAATCTCCTCCCTGGCGGAGATCACAATATCAAATATAGTTTGCAAATGTTTACTGGCAACTGACGGAATTATTTACAGGGGGTTCTCCGTTTACAAAGGTACGGACAGTTACAAACTATGATATATTGTCGCATGGCACAAGACGTCGCCCTCACCTATCATCGTACTTACTGTCCTTCATTTGATTATTTTTTTAGATGTATAGCCTAGAAGTGTTTTTCAAATATGTTTACTGTAATTATGACTTTACCACAGGGATAATGTAAGTTAGTGTCAGACTATCGCGCATTACGAAGCTGCTGGGGGGGGGGAACTTGCATATTCACCATTTTTGTGCCCTTTCTGAAACACCGTAAGATGCCACAAGAAGGTACGAAAGTCCTATCTAATATAAAAGTAGTGCTTTGGCGTAATCTTGTGGCACCTATCAGGAATTATCTTTTTAGACGTGCGTCCATTATTCATGGGTTTTCACTGCTCGCAGCAGGACTCGTTCCCATCCCCCACGAATACTCTGACATCTGATACCATCGTGTGTCCCAGTTAGGTGTGCAATCGTTTATAGTTGACCAATAAACTGTGATAATATTTCAAACTGTGACTATTCCTGTTTCAAATCCATATTTAGCTTCCCTGAGTGTAGTAGTTGTCTTAAAAGGATCTGCAGCTGGGTTCTTTTTCTCACATTGTGATCATTAGCAATAGCACCGGGAGCTAACAGTGTGCAGCAAGGTGTTATTGGCTCAATGTACACTGCAGATCCCAGTTCCCGGTTCTGATTCAATTCTTTTACTGTCCATTTAGATGTACATTTAAAGTATACAAATAATTAAACGCGACACACTGACATCCACATTACTCCACTGGCTGCCGTCAGCAATTCATTTGCTTCTTAAATGATGGCACACCTTTAACGTAGTATATTTCGACCATATTTAATTATCTGTGGTTTAGATTTACAGCATGTTTTTTAATGTGATTATTTGTGGTGTTCGGGCAGGTGTGTAGACATCACCAGTGTGCATTTCAATGACCACAAGTACGCAGTGATGGGGTATTTTCGATCTGTGCATTGGATCAGATCAAATTTTTATCCACATTTGGAAGAGCCCTGATTCTGATCTGAATATATCCAGTTCCATATTCCCCCCCCCCCCACACACACACAGGGTCTCCTGTAAATTTCCATACATAGGGAAATAGTTTCAACTGCAACCATGTGACTGCTTCTTAAGCCAGCCCCTCAGTATGATATTAGTTGCTCTTTATTTAAAATCACTTTTAGGGGATCTAAAATATAAAAAATATATATTAAAAACAATGTGTGTGTGTGTGTGTGTAAACATCTAGCACACCCTTGTATTTATGCTGCCATCACACATATCCCGATTGTGTCACTTGGACCATGCAGCCTAAATCCAACCACTGAAATGCTACCATCATACTCGAAAATCATTATGGTGATACAATTACATGTGGCTTGTCAATAGCTTATACCATTGACTTGGCAGACATTTCTTGCATACAAGACCCACCTCTCTCTGCGAGACAGCTCTCGAGGAGCCTCGACATCTACTTCGGTCACTTTCTTGCTTTTCTGAGAAATGCGGTTGGGATTCTCAATTTCTATAAGTCCCTCCACGCCGCTCCTCCTCCTAGACTGCATGCGAAAACAAACGTGAGTGACACGCAGAGATGAAAGCTGGCAGTCAACTCAAATAACAGCAGCGATGTTGACCTCAGACTCTTCTTCACTGCTACTCTCCTCCTCAGACTCTGAACCGCTCTCTTTCTCCACACCAGCATTTGCTTCCTTTTGGAGGGGAGGGGAAACAGTAGCACATAAGACTGAGACAACTGCGGTTCAAAAAAAAAAAAAAAAAAAAAAAAAAGACCAAAAAATAAGAATTTCTTAACTCACCAGCTCTCTCTGGGCTTTCATCTGTCGGTCAATCTCCTCGGGATTGCTGAATTGTTTCCCTCTGCCCTTGTGGCCCTTTTTCCCTGTGCCGATTAATACACACACGTCAATTAGAATAATGAATACACGCATTTCAGAACAATTCACCATTATTGAATAAGTGATGACGAAAGTGTTAGAACAAACATGACATAAAGTCATTGGGTTAACATACACTCACAGGCCACAAAATTAGGCACACCAGCTCTTGTAAGCTCAAATAGATCAAAGATCTCTTGTAAGATCAAAACAGCTGTAGCAATAAACTCCCTAAACAAATATAGTAACATACAGACTAAAACAACAAAGCTTAGTTCCAAAACTTTAATTATTTGACAATGCCAGCATCAACCAAACAGTAGACGGTATTATTATTATTATAGTTCAATAACAAGTGAAGCTGTCAATGGAGGGAAACACATGGTAAAGTTAATGGCTGTAAAGGAACATGGCAATACAGAATGATTTAATAGTGCGAACGTTCTTTTACGCGAACTCAAAAATAAGCACGTAGTTCCACTAATACAAGGCACAATTCAATCCATTGCTATACATATTGGTTATTGTAGCCGTCGCCAGTCGCTGTCATAGTCGGTTAGCATGCTAAAAGCTAAGCATGCGTCTCGCCACTTTGCTAGCTACTGTTAGCTTGCTTTAACTGCTGTTCACGGCGCTGCAGCGGTGACACTTACCGCCTCTCGGCATGACGAACGATAACGTCAACAATAACGTAACTCGAGCTCGTTGACTGACGCTTAAAATTTGATAGGACACGCCGTTAACATGCAATTTGAAAAAAAGGCTGAGCAGGTCGAACTTCTCGATTTGGTTGTCAGCTAAAACTCTTAAGCGAAAACAAATGCAGTGCGCTCGCTGCAGTCTGCGCATGCGCAGTTGCTGACCAATCGTGACTGTTCACTGTCAATAATTAAATGAATATTGAAATACATTGATTCAAATGTTTAACTAATGAAATACGTGGTGAATTAATTTAATTTTCAAGTAAGTTAAGAAATACTGAAATAATTAAATAATTCATCATGACACATTTAATATTTTTTTAATATTTACGTAAATGTTGGAATAATTAAATGATTCATGACAAATTTAATTATTTAATTTGGGGAACTTTTGGTTCACAATGAGGTGACTTTATTACCATGGTGATTTTTTAAAAAGTTTATTATACTGGTTATAATCCCTCAAGGAAGAATTCATTACACTATAACAACAATTGAATCTATAAAAATAAGTTCCATTAATAATTAATAATTACACAATATTTATTTACTCTAGGCATCATTTGTTTTCAAAATGCTTAATTGCTCATTGCTTCATCATGGACCAAAAACTTTATCCAATAAAACTACTCCAACTACTTTGTTACAGGTTTCACTTTAATGTGAAGAGAATAGAAAAATCATTTGTCAGACAGATGAACATTGAATATACAGTAGGTAATAAAAAAATAAGGCTATTCAAAATTAATTAACCTAGTGCATAAAATATATTGCTATAAACTAAGCAATTGTGTGCTATATATATATATATATATATATAAAAATCAAAACACATTCTACTTAAAAACTTCCTATGAGGAAGGCATTGTATCATGTTTGTCATTCCTTCAATGTTGAGACTTTATCACCTCCACTTCTTTCTCCATCAGGTGGTACTCTACTGTCGACTCTGTCAGCTACACAGAAAAGATCCAATGCAGATGATTAGAAGAAATGAAGAACAATAAAATATATGAAGATGATGTAGAACATGTTGTAACCCAGGCTTCTTTTCTCACCATGTCAATTAGAATTTCTATTTTCAATTTCAGGATATTGTTCTCCTCCTCCAGCTGCATATTTTTCTTCTTAAGCCGCTCTACTTCTCGGACGGCTACATTTCCACCCGATTCTGACCATACAGAAAGAAAAAAATAGATACTGTGATGGCACTCAGTGATATACAGGGGGTCCTTGGGTTCAAGGTTCCTAACTGCGGCAGCTGCAAAGTTAAACCTGGCCTTTGAGCAGGTGTGTGTAGATTTTTATAGCGACTGTCCATCACAGCTTTCTATTAAATGTAATAAGGCAACTAGTTTTAAGATTTTGGGTTGGCCCGAAGTCCTGTATCCCCCTGTATTGAGCATATCTTTACATTTAGAAACAATATCAGACCAATCTTTAGTAAACTGAAAACATTTTAAGCAGTTACTCGAGGTTCATTAATACTATACGTTCACAAATCGGACCTTGACACAGAGCAGAAAGTGGAAGAGTCCAATTTTACTTCTGAAACAGAATTATCGTTAGTCAGCATTATGAAGAGAAATGTTACTATTTTAGTTGCAAATAGTTTCTTTGCATACCGAGAAAAGCTCAATACATAAACTCATTAGTTGTAGTGGCCAGGGGGCGTTGCACCCATGGGGAATGTGGGTGTTTCGAAAAAGAGAGAGGGGTTCTCTTTTTCGAAATCCTCACTTTTCATGATGCATTCCCTTTTTTCCTCTTTTTTTTTTTAAATAGTGTTGCAGGTCATGTTAAATGTTATTTCTTTCAAATGGCCCTCGGGCCGTAGTGTGGAAATCCTCTGGGTTGAATGCAGAGGACAAATTTCATGAATATGAATGTCTAAAAATGATTGCCTTCTTTTAAATTGAGGACCCACTGTATAGACACAAAGCTCAAACACAGGAAGCATGGTGATATTCTCTGCACTGGCCTCTTATGGGGGGGGGAAAGATAGCTTGCAATCACCTGTTATCCACTGTCCATCTTCAAATTTCAACGAATGTCCTCCAATGTTCATTGAAGGAGGTCCATAGTCAAGGCCCAATTCTATTTCCTGAGTGGAACGGTCCAACTAGAAGAGAGGACAACGGTCTCTCTAATCTGTTGACTCTGCACGCATCTATGGACTTGTTTGGAATTGTTTGGGAGCAAGAACCTACTGTGTGAAGGCTCGATAACGATGCTGATTTCCGCCGAGGAATCTTCTTCGGGCTGAACGACGGACTGAACGATTTCACAAATCGCGGGAGCTTCAGGGACATTTTCAGATCCTAAATAAGATCGAAAATCCATTGAAACAATGTTCGTGTTCATGCAGAAATGTTCTTAACGCCATGGTGTGTTTGTGGTTACCAGAAGGACGCTATGCGGCTAGCTAATGCTAGGTAGCTAACAGTAACGAGCTTACTTCTCAATACCTGCATTTTAATACTGTCGACTGTTTCAGACGGGTTAGTAGTTGCTGGTGTTATTAAGTTTATAAATGCATATTTACCTCCAAAACTAACGCCGTGGTCGACTTCTGTCCACACAACGCATGCGTTGTACTGCGCAAGTGCGAATGTTCCATTCTATAACAGGTAAAGTTATCAAATAATTGGACGCCGAATACTACCCTTACTCAATTATTAGAACTATATGAAATTTGATATGCATGCATCACTCTTTGAGTGTTTTTTTATGACGTTTTGGCTTGATATGCAACGAGGTAAGCCCCTGT
Organism: Phyllopteryx taeniolatus; assembly: GCF_024500385.1. Taxonomy (NCBI): domain Eukaryota; kingdom Metazoa; phylum Chordata; class Actinopteri; order Syngnathiformes; family Syngnathidae; genus Phyllopteryx; species Phyllopteryx taeniolatus. Next base: position 7,020,658 of record NC_084520.1, read on the forward strand.
GAAGACGAGAAAATGGAACGTTCGACAATGAATGTATCACCATGGTGATGGGATTCCCTCCGCCTCATAAATTGGTTTTTATTACTTTTGTTTAATTCCATTTTATCCGTATCCAGGTAGTATTGGCGACTATTGAAACAAAATGGTACACATAGTGTAAATGTATTTGTGCCCCAGTGGCCTAATGGATAAGGCACTGGCCTCCTAAGCCAGGGATTGTGGGTTCGAGTCCCATCTGGGGTGGTTGTGTTTTCGTTCCTCCTGGATTTTCGGGATGTGTCACCACGCGCGATATCGACGTTACTCGTGTCAGCGGTAACTGCAGTAGGACTTCGTATTTTGGGACAGCTGCAGGAAATTATCAACAAAAATGGAGCAGCGGGCCATCAAACTGTGCATCCTGTTGAACGCTTTGGCTGCGTCAGTGCACACTTGGCGTGAGTATCGGTATTTGTAGTGTTAGAATAAATACTATCCGTTACAACTGTTGAAAACTAAGTTTATACAACCACGTATTCTGTTAAATATAATAATTTACATAACAATGGTTGCATATATTATATACATACTTGTCAATAAAAATTGAACAATCTTATGTACTCCAGGAACAAGCCAGGTCAGGCAAGACCAACGTTGAAACAACGTTCTTTAAATAATTGAATGACTATGTCACTGCTGTAACGTGTTCCATCATGTGTTATTTAACCTCAACCCAGTGACCCTGAACCATCCTCTTCCAATGACAGACCTCCGTGAGGCCACAGTGTACTGGGATGCTGCCCAGAAAAGGGTTATCCTGAAGGAGGGGGTGAAGGAGACCAAGGGCGGTGCTTATGGTTACTTCAATGATACCCTGCACCTCACTGGATGGGGCATCTTGGAGATCTGCGCCGGTTATGGAGGGGTCCAACAAGAAGATGAGACTACATTCTTTCTGACTGGTTACCTGGAAGGCTACCTCACTGCTGGGTGAGAAGATGGGATTACCTTTTACGGTGTAGCCTTTTCAACAAAACACTTTATAAAAGCACTGAATAAAGTATTAAAAAGCACACATATCTGCTGTAACTTGATAAGAACAGGCAAGTAATACAATGATGGAACATTCCTAATTGTAAATCTAAATATTTGTGTGTAAACTGTTAGTTCATGTGTAAATTCAAAGAATGATGAACGCACATAGTAATAGTATAAATGATACAAATGTATACTGTTTTTTTTTTTATAATTATTTTGGCTGTTATTCTTTTTAATTGCAGACAGATATTTAATCATTACTACAACATGTACCCACAGCTAATAAAGGATGAGAAGGTTCTGGATCCATTGAAAAGATTCTTAAGGTACAGTGTTGATATCAGTTCACATTTATATGGCACAGTGATACAATAGAGTAACATTTTCTGGTAAGCGAAGTGGTGTCTACAGCCTTGAGTCTTTTTTCAGTATTTGAAATAAGCTAAATCAAACCTTGTAGTTGTACTGTATATTTGAATATCTTCCATTATGATACAATACTACTACAAAACACAAGCTGGGGTGTCAAACCTGTTGTCATCGCAGGCCACATCATGCTGTAGTTATGGTTGCCCTCAGGGGACCGGTATAACTGTGAAACCACATAAATGTAATCGCTAGGGGTGTAACAGTATGCCAAAAATCACAGTCTACAGTTATTTAAGGTATGGTGAAAAGAAAACAGCTGATCTTTTGTGTAAACAAGAGAGATGTAATATTAACCTTGAGAACACCCTACCAACTATGAAATAAGGAGGTGGCAGCATCATGTTGTGGGGCTGTTTTTCTGCAGAAGGGAATGGTGCACTTCACAAAATAGATGGCACCATGAGGAAAGAACATTATGTGGAACTACTGAAGCAACATCTAAAGACATCACCATGGAAGTTAAAGCTTCAGAAAACATGGGTCTTCCAAAAGGACAATGACTCGAAGCATACTGCCAAACTGCTTACAAAGTGGCTTAACGATAACAAAGTCAATGTTCTGGAGTAGCCATCACAAAGCCCTGATCACAATCCGATTGAAAATTTATGGGCAGACCTGGAAAGGCATGTGAGAGCAAGGCGGCCTACAAACTTGGCTCACTTACACCAGTTTCATCAGGGAGAATGGGCCAAAATTCCTGCTAACTACTGTCAGAAGCTTGTGGAAGGATATCAAAAAAGTTTGACCCTAGTCATACAGTTTAAAGGCATCTGTACCAAATACTAATGAAATGTATGCAAACATCTGACTTTGAAGAAAGTAATGGAAAAATAAAAAAGAAATCTAAAAAAAAATCTGTCTCTCATTATTCTGGCATTCACAACAAATAGAAATAATTTTGGTAATCCTAATTGACCTAAAACAGGAAATGTTTATTTAGTCTTACTTCATGTCAGACAGTGAGAAAAAAAATGCATGTCTTTTTAAATATTGTATGTTAACTTCTGGTTTCATCTGTAAATACCACTGGAAGTTTTGATGATACAAAGTTTTTTTTTCCCCACCCTGCTGCTCTGCTATTTACTTTTGCGTGGTGCCCTTTCAGATGAGTTAACAAGTTTGACCTTCTGCCAAAAGAATATTGCTATCCACAACATCTGCTATCCATAAACTGAGCCGCATTGTGTTTGTTTACAGACTAGCTATGTGGCTAAACTGCGAGGCATTTACACTTACTGTCCCTAATAATCACCCCTGAATGTGATCATTATCATTTTTAAGACTAATTCTGAACAGAAGTCAAGGGGAAAAAATGTGTCAATATTTTGGTGGCTTGAGCTGACCTGTGAGTGTGTGTTTGAAACCTGTGCTTTACAGTGTTCTCTGACCCACAGCAAACAGGACCAATGGGCTAGAGAGCAAGTGATGCTGAGGAAGAACAGTGACTCCCTGTGGAAACATTTGGGACTGATCCTGGCCCAATTAGACGGTCTAATTGCTGGAGCTGGACAGTGGGCCAAAGGAAAACACATAGATGTGTGTAAGGCGTATTACAGGGATGATTATCACCGTGTCATCGTACTCATCTCACTCTCCTCCCTTCCCAGCCTCTGTCGACATTTGCTGTTCATTTTCTGAATGGTGTCGGTGACCTCCTGGACCTTGTCCCTGCGCTGACACCTCGCCCCAACTCTACCGGCCCCACTGCTTTCAAGATACCGGGAATGGGCCACTGCACAGCACTCATAAAGGTCAGGCCGGGCTGGCTTGGCCCAAGCTGTGAGTGAACACTGAGGAATTCTCAACATAGATTTTCTTTTGTCTTCTTTGTTGCACCTTCTGCATGTGGTTTCCTCCTCTTGACAGTGTTAAAAGGGCCTCTTAAAAGGGGATATTCTCTCCTTTTATCCACATGTCATTCAGACAACAAAGACTCAGTGCAAATGAGGGTGAGAATTCCTGTGATCCAATGCAGGATATGTTAAGTTATGAGGAATATGATTACCAGACACATGCTGTAAATCATTCTTTTCTGAAAAAAATGGGACTACAATGCAAAAACGCATCAGTCCACCTTCTCTTCTCTGTGTCCCAGGTGACATCTGGCTTTGAGAACCTGCTGCTGGGCCACTCCAGCTGGTATAATTATGGGGCCACCATGCGCATCTATAAACACTGGGACCTCAGGGTGTCACATGCAGCCACTGGAACAATGTCATTCAGCAGCTATCCTGGTACACAGTCTCCACAGAGAAAAATACATACATATATGTATAGTAATCTCAACTTTGCACCTAAAAAATGGTCAGAAAATACTGACTATTCCAGTTCAATAAAGCACTTCTTTCTGACAGAATATATACAACAACCTCCTAGAGTTTAACCAAGTCCATTATGAACCTTCCCCTCTTAAAGTAATTCCTCTGCTCTGGCAGTGATGATTAAACATCCCATGCAATGTGTGCACGTCTACATCCAATCTCAGCCACAATGTCTCGTGTTTTCTCTTGCAGTCAGATCAGAGCAGGCTAAGTCATTTCATCAGCAAAGATTTGTCGGAGCCCAGGTCCGGAAAAATCCTCTTACAGGCTCTGTTGGTATTCAAATACAACTGCTGCTATTTTTAGAGCGGGGAGGATGTGACTTCACTGTTACAATGAAGACATTTCTTTCTTTCTTTCTTTCTTTATGACAGCATGAGCTGTTTAAAATGCATGGTAGGTCAGGACCAGCAATTCCCTGTCATATAAAAATAAGAAAGTTCAACTTTCCTTTTGTAATGTAATATACTACAGTAAAATAACAGTACTGTACTGTCAGTAACATCAGTGACATCAATAGAGGTATTACTGTAGTTAACATTGAATGGTTACACCTGATGACATTTATGATAAGTGTAAACCAGGTCCAAACAACCATACTTTGTACCAGCACCAAATTGAACAGAGGTGCCCACTTCCTGCATATGACTAACCCTTACAGAATAAAATAGAATAGAACTTTGTCATTGCAGCAGAACAATGAAAAAAGGTACTGGTACATCAGAATCAGTCTTATTTTTATTTGCCAAGTATGTCAAAAACACACAAGGAATTTGTCTCCTGTAGTTGGAGCCGCTCTAGTAAGACAACAGCAGCCATTTTGACAAAAAAATACTTTTGAGACACAAAAAGATAAAAACACACTGCGGAGAGTCACTGAGCAATAATGGTTACCTTAATGTGGTAATGCTGATACAATGATAATTGTGCAAATGGTGCAGATAATTTGAAGCAGTTTAAAGTGAGTAGTGTGATAATCTGGAACTGACATACATACACATTATGGGAAATTAAGAAAAAAGGAAAAATGAAAATGCCCTCCAAGTGAACAAAAGTAGAGCAAAAACCCCTGGCTCTGCACCTTTATTCTGACCCACACCAAAATGTAACCCTTTATAGGGTAATCATAAAACTACTGTACTTAAAAAATACCAAGGTATTATTTATTTTTTTAATAGACAGTAAGAACTTCAGTTACTTATTATCATTTTAATAAATCCAGCTGCCTGGTGAAAGATAGATTGCACCCTGAACTTGTCGCCAATCAATCAGCTAACCAGAACAGTGACCATCCACCGTTTTCATTATATTTAATGATAACATAATTCATCCTTACCTTTCTTTGTGGACAAGCTGAGAGAGTTCAATTCTTTTAAGTGAAGCATGTGGCGTATGGAACCTTGCCTTATAAATGGTTACTGTCTTCTTCCTTGGCCATTGCCCGTTTCATGGAAATTATCTATCACATAATGCTGTTAACAAACAAAGACTCCAATATTTACTTTAAAAGTACTGCACATTGCCTGTAACCTCTGCCTCCATGTGACCAGCACTTCCTCCTCATCCCACAGGCTTCCTTACATCACTGGATGACTTCTACCTGCTCGGGAGCGGCCTGCTGACTCAAACCTCTATCAGTGTCTTCAACGCCTCGTTGTTTTCTCAGCTCAGCCCTCACAGCCTGTTGGCTTGGCAGAGAGTGCGCCTGGCCAACAGCTTGGCGCACAGTGGCGAGGAGTGGGCGCGCATCTTCTCGAAATACAACTCAGGTCCGAACGAAAGTGGCTTAATTTTGCTCAACAGAAAGTTGATGATGGAAGCAAAGCAACATTTCTTACTCTGTTACAGGTACGTATAACAATCAGTACATGGTGGTGGATCTGGGTAAGTTTTCACCTGGACATAGCATCAGGACTGGAGCTTTGACTGTTGTGGAGCAGATTCCTGGGAAAGTGATCCACACTGACCAGACCCAAGCTTTACGTGGAGGTGACACACAAACACAAACTCATTTTCAACATAATACTAGTTAACCAGGCTGGTGGCAAGAGGTGGGTAGAGTAGCCCAAAACTGTAGTCAAGTAAGAGTGTTACTATTACTTCAGAACAGTATCATATTGAACTTTGACAGGTGGCTTCACCCACATTTATCAGCAATGATGGCACCTGTTTGCTTATTAGAAAACAATGAGTTCTTCCAACTTACAGCTTTATCTTCAGTGCTGTGGATACTTTTGCGGATTGCTTTTCTCCCTTTGCTCCTTTTGAATGCGGACAACCATTTTCACAGCAAATGGGTTGGAGCAACTGCAATTTGCATTCACCTGCTGTGGTTGACCTGCTAGTTTAATTCCACAGAGAATCACCTTTTGCAAATGCAGACCAAGACAGCATGTATGTTTGTCGTGCTCCAAGAGGAGTTCTTGTAGGCTGAAATGCTGTCATTTTAGGCGGACACAGATGACAACGCATGAAATAGCTGTTCTTTTTCGTAGTCTATCCATTCATTTTCTGTACTGCTTATCCTGACTTGTGTTGAGGGTGAGCTGGAGTCTATCGGTCAGTAAGGTAAATATAGATTTCTGCTATGTAAATAAGTAACTGAAAACTTTGCTTCTGTCTGGTGCCGTGTCACTGCAGATACTGTATGTTGTCATGTGACTACCTGGCTCCGCCCGATTAGTGAAATGGAGTCAAATGTCATTAGTAGTTATGTTGGATTGGTCTGCTTCCCTTGCTCATTTCACACATCCTATCCTGTCCTGCCCTTTTCTGTCCTTTCTCAACTTGTCCTATTGGTTAGTTGTTGCATGTGCTCACCGGGTGTCTCCCCCGTCCACAAATAGGAACGGGATTTGACTTTGTAATGTTATTTGCAGTCAAATATCTAGCCTGTCTAACCTTTGTTCTTCTGTGTTCCACATCCCTATTCCCCTTGTTCATTCTGTCCCTCGGTCTGTCCCCTAAAACTCTTTTCTGTCTGGCTGCATTTTCAATAAACATCAGAATAATTAAAAATAATAATAATAATAATAAGCAGAGGGACTATTTAAAGCTCCCCTGCATGGCCATGCAGCTGAATGGGACATGTAAAAAAATAATAATCATAATAATAAAATAAAATAGTTATGTTCGATTAGTGAAACAGTCATGTGACACAAGTCTCTCTGACAAACCAAAATAGATTGCACAAGCAATAATGAATACCTGTAAATAAAAATACAAGTAGTGATCGGAATGTTGCCCAATGTAATGGAGTAAAAGTAGTGTTTCTTCTTAACAAAAATACTCAAGTAAATATATATTTTTTAAAATAAATAAAATGTAACACAGTAAATGTAGCTTCTTACTACCCACCTCTGCTGGTGGTTTATCTGGATAACATTTATCCCCAGTGTGCCTCACTCTTAAGGGTACTGGCCATCCTACAACATTCCATTTCATGTTGACATCTACAACCTGAGTGGGTACGATGTGATGTGGAGGAGATACGGAGAAGACTTTTCCTATGACCTTTGTCCCAGAGCCAAAATCCTCCGCAGGGACCAGGCCAAGGTGTCTGACCTCAGGTCCCTCAAGCACATCATGAGATACAGCAGTAGGTGTAATAATGCAATATTTGATGAAAATGACCCTTTATTTTTCAAGACACAGAGAATGATCCAAAAATGTGTAAATCAATGAGCGTTTTCAGCAAGAAATATGCCTCTAAGCTAAACAGTTTGTAAGTCCTCAGCAGATCTTACTACCTCACTTGTGTTTATTATACTTATACTTGTCTGCTGCGTTTTTGTGACTTTTTTTGCACAGTGGTCTAGTGGTCGCCTGACATTCACTGAGCATATACTGTATAGCCAAACAACTTCACATTCACAAGTTGGAGTCCTTAATTGATTTAACATGCATGTTAAAATTGAGTATCCGGTTAATAAAGCTTACAATAGATTTATATCGCCATTATTTCCTATGGGGAAAAAATCTGAATAAATTATTTGAAACTGGAACCATTTGTGTGGCTGTAAGAGACGTGTCCTATATTGGATGTGTTTCAGACTACAAAAGAGATCCTTATGCCAAAGGCCATCCGTGCAAAACCATTTGTTGCCGTAATGACCTGCGACCAAGGAGGCCACGCCCTGATGGTTGTTATGACACTAAGGTGGATCAATGTGTTTTTGTGACCATCGATTGTGCTACTTCACTCAAAGTGTGAATGTTTTGGAGATTTGGGGAGTGGAGTAAAAACACATTATGTTCCTCATCCTGTCTGTTACTCCCCCCCTTGCTCGCTCGTGTCTCACGACACAGGTGACTGACTACCAGATGGCTCTCCAGCTGGTCGCAGAGGCAGTAAACGGCCCCACAACACAGGGGGGTCTGCGACCATTCTCGTGGAACTCCTTCAACCTCACCACCCATGAGGGTCTTCCTCACATGTACAACTTTTCCTTTGTCACCATGAAACACGCTCTCCAGCGGCCATAATCATACCTGCCATCACCTCTGCAATATTTGGTTATAAGTACAATGGACTAATGTAATCTTTTGTCAGTTTTCTGTGGTAAAATTTGTTAATTGGCATTCAACAAGAAACATGACAGAGGCTGTTTGCAGATTGGGTTGAGCAGGTCTTTGGACACAATGCAAAGTGTTATTCCCCAGAGGAGGGGGGAGTGCTGACCTTTTCCTCCAGCATCACCCGCAAATGTTAATGTTTAACTCTCAGTGAAACCACTTGTTTGACATGTAGCACTGAGGGTACATGATACCCTGATACCATTGGGCCAAGGTTTTCCATTTATGGTTTGCCAAACAATTGTGGTTGAATAATTCATGCATTCCACATTATGTAATTGAGAGTCATAACCTTGGACTCCAAGCGAATCTTAAATTTGTTTCCTTTTGTATCTATATGACTTCTATCTGCTAAGTGTGCAGCTAGTTTGGTCAAGTTGATATGGAAAAGTGACTGTTTTCTTCCCATGAAAATGTTTAATGCAGTGACTGATTTGTAAATGCCCGAGAGTAATAATTCTTTATAATAGCACGTTAGTCTCACACCCTTTCAACTGATCCTTTGAGACTATATTCTGCTTTTTAAATCATTTTTTATTCGAGTAACATACAATATTATACCATTATGGGGTCAGAATACGTCTGCATCATTGCTATCCTGATAACTAATGTGTAAACTCTAGATATTAAAGATTAGAGTTCATTGTCATTTTGCAGGGTATAGGTACACACCCAATGAAATGCAGAACTGTAGGAACATTTACAGTATGTTGGGAATGTGAGAATATTTACAGGTATAACATAAAGGATTTTGTATGTAATCATAGGTCGTACCAGCAGGTCAAAATATCATCAGCATATGTCAGCTGGAACAGGCTCCAGCTCTCTGCAACCCCAACGAGGACAATTAGTACAGAAAAGGGATACATGGGTGGTACAGTATTATCAACATTTACATTGGCTTGAATATGTACGGTAATGGTAAAGCCAATGCCTGTGGATGAGACAAACAATATATTTTTAAAAATGTGACTCTGTGACCAAATATGGAAATCATTGAGGAGTTTGAAGAGAGGAGAGAAAAGAGGACTATATGCAGGCATCAATGTACAAAGTACTTACTGTATGTTTAAGGAGTTCTCATAGGACAGTTGACTGTTTTACTTCCTATACACAGTGTTTGCTTGTACGCGAAATGAAGTAATACACTGATCCCCTTATGAAGTCTAGTTGTTTTGGTCTTTGCATAGTACCAACATTGCATCTGCGTGTTTCCTTTTCACTTCCTGCTGAAGTTGCGCAAGATACTAAAGTGAACACCTAGTTGAGCAACACAGTAAGGAGCTTTGAGTATGTACATTGAAGGCTAGCCATGTACTCACACAATTTATTTTAAAACAATGTACTGACACAGGTTTAAAAGTAGAGTACGGGGGGGGGGGGGGGGGGGGGGGGAAGGCCTTCTCTGATGGCATAAGCACGGGATGCCCCCCACAGAATACCACCCTGTTTGGCTACTGAAACAGCCACTGCCCATGCCAACCAAATGCCCTGTGTGCGTGGCACAGTTGCATGCTGCATGTTTATACAATATATGGTTGATATAATTGCGACGTGATTCTCGTAAAGGGGTGGATAAAGTAGCTTCTAAAGGCCACGGTACCAAATGCGCGGCCCGCCACTGCTCGCTGTTAGCAAACAGTAAAGGAAAACTACCAAGACCAGCATGCACCGGGAGCAAACAGCAAAGGAAAACTACCAAGACCAGCATGCACCGGGATGAATTCAGGCCACGCCCAGAACTTCTATGGGTTGGTAACCGATAGAAAACGCGGAGACACAAACTCGCTCGTCTCCGCTCCGTCGGCGAGAAGAAGCGCCCTTTTCCCAATGGCAACCACGGCGGACGACCAGTGGGAACCCGCGCTCCACGGCTGCCACCACCACAACAACAATAATAACAACAATAACAAAGATAACGAAGCGGGGGAGACGGCGACCTGTCCTCCGGCCAGCTCGACCGAACCCGGCGGGAAGACGTCGCATAGCGTTGGTAACGGCTCGGTCATCAACTCCGGCGGTGGAAATAATGGAAAGTGGGTTCGCCTGAACGTCGGCGGTACCGTGTTCCTGACGACGAGGCAAACGCTCCTAAAAGAACAAACTTCGTTCCTGTACCGGCTGTGCCAGCAGCAAGACCTGCACTCGGACACGGTGAGCACAGCCAGGACACTCCGGTCCACACTTAACCATATACAGGTTCTTAAAAAAAATAATAATAATAAACTTCAAATAGCCTGCGCCCTCGTTACGTCTATTCTTTATGTTTAAAAATAATAATAATAATAAACTTCAAATAGCCTGCACCCTCGTTACGTCTATTCTTTATGTGACGAACGCTAATATTCTACTACAGTATTTATTACGCATGATTAGTACCCTCCAACTGGAACATATTTTACACACTCATCGGACACTTCATTAGGCACACCTGCACAGTGCAATGAGAGGCAATACACAAGGTGTTTCTAATATAGTGTCCTTCTCATGTGGCTAAGTAATTGTATTGATTAAAACCCTCTCTGACAGTCTTAATCATGCTTATCTTTGTATAGATAAAATTGGTTAGTTGTATTTGCTCTACAGTAATTGGCTTTTCCGTGTACCAGTGGAAAGCTGTTGACTGTGAAACCATATCAATGTTTAGTCACCTCATAATATTATTACATACACACAACAAATGGATGGATACCTAGTTTTGAAATCAGAAGTCAAGGATAATAGTTTGTTCAACTATTTTTCAAGTTACTGTAAAAGAGAAAATGCTTGCAATGCCTCAACAATACTATTTATTGTTATTATTTTATGAGAATTTGGGCAAGAATCATGGAAGTTGACACAGATGATTTGCTTTCGCGGGCCACATGAAATGACTTGGTGGGCCAGATTTGGCCCCCGGGCCTTGAGTTTGACACCAGTCAATGTCAGTGTATGACATTTTTGTGCTCAAATAGAGCAACTATGGTGTGTGTGATAAGTCAATGTACTAGTACGCTCTTTGTCTTCACTAGTAACACAATTCAGCGCACTGGTACAACGGCTAGGGTGCATTAGTAATAATGACTAGTTGACTTACTAGTGAGGACAAAGAGTGTACTAGTAGTCTCCTTCTTATCACGTACACTCCTTTTGATTGTGCTCCACCACCATATGACATTTCTAGAGATTGGAGTTTAGTGCACCCTAATCATTCTATTCATGCCCTGAATTGCCTTACTATTGAGGGCAAATATTGTACTAGTATCTGCACACTAGTAGGATATAATAATAAATGTTCAAACAGCTTGCCATTGTTGAATTAAGTATAAGTGTGCTGTAAAAAAAAAACAAAAAAAAACAGTAGATGGTATGTCTGCATCTTATTACATCAACTCCTATTTAATATGCTCCATGAATATTGAAGTATGTGTTTGCATGTGTCTCAGCATCCTTCCATGGTGTGAGTGTAGCTGGCGTCAGATTGAGGAACACGTGCCTTCTCTTCTGCAGGGGGCTGCGCGGTCACAGTGGCTGTACAGCAGCATCGTATGTGGAGTGAGAGAGCGACATCCTTGTCACGTGTAGCATTCTTGAAGGTTACAACTAGGATCTATTTCGTAAGATGCCGATTTATTCTCATGCTGGCTTTGATATGCTGATAAGTATGTGTGAGCGATAGGAAGAGAAGAACGATGCTAGGGGTTGTTGTGGTGATGTTCATTGCCTCTTCTTCAAAATGCCACTGAATATAGATGGCGGGGAGCATATGGCATTTACAATTCAAGACAAATACACACTTTTGTACCTTTTGGTATCTCATATTTCTGGGTCAGCATATAAGAGATGCAACAATTAATTGATATAGAACTAATCATTATCAAATTAATCAAAATCCAATTAATCAACTGTTATTTTAAGAAACAATTAATCATTTAGAGCCATTGTTTAATGTAGAATTATGCTAATGCTCTGGTTTCAGTCTCTCAGCAGTAGATATTCTCTGATTTCTGTAGTCCTCCATGAAAGCAGACTGATTATCTTTGTGTTTAATCAAAATAAGACATTTGCAAACATCAACCTTTTCTTTGGGAAATAGTGATCAACGTTTGCCTATTTTCTGACATGCTACGACCAAACCACTAACTGATTCATAATCAATTTATGGTGAAAAATAATGGTCAGTGTAATCTCCAACAAAAATAATTATTTGCAGATGCAATATGAAAAACCTGTAATTGTCATGTAGTTGATCCTGCCTCAGAAGTGTATTTTAAGTAGTAGCCCTTTGCATTAATCAGTACGCAAGAAGTAGCTCTCAGTTTCAAAAAGGTTTGTGAGTACAACATCGCTCTGTCTCGTTTGATATTGCGTAATTGTAGTATATTTGGTTTTGTTTAATTGTTAATCCCAAATGGATCAAAATAATCGGTTAACAAACAGTAATCAAAAAAAGATTTTGCAATAAACCTTATCCATCCATTTTCTGAGCCGCTTCTACTCACCAGGGTCGCGGGCGTGCTGGAGCCTATCCCAGCTGTCATCGGGCAGGAGGCGGGGTACACCCTGAACTGGTTGCCAGCCAATCGCAGGGCACATACAAACAAACAACCATTCGCACTCACAGTCACACCTACGGGAAATTTAGAGTCTCCAATTAATGCATGTTTTTGGGATGTGGGAGGAAACCGGAGTGCCCGGAGAAAACCCACGCAGGCACAGGGAGAACATGCAAACTCCACACAGGCGGGGCCGGGGATTGAACCCGGGTCCTCAGAACTGTGAGGCTGACGCTCTAACCAGTCGTCCACCGTGCCGCCGCAATAAACCTTAATGCAAAATAATTTTTTATCCAATTAATCAATGGAGTAATCAATAGAATAATCACGTCTAAAAGCCCTACAGCATATTAAACTACAATGCCACCAAGACACTTAATGATATTGATTAATGTGGCATTCATTGTAGCGCTGCATTTATTTCCACATAATTCCACTTGACACGTTTTTCCTCAAAATGATGAGTCAGCTGGACGGTGGACGACTGGTTAGCACATCTGCCTCACAGTTCTGGGGACCGGGGTTCAAATCCCAGCCCCACTTGTGTGGAGTTTGCATGTGCCTGGGTGGATTTTCTCCGGGTACTCCGGTTTCCTCCCACATCCCAAAAACATGCGTGGTAGGTTGATTGAAGAATCTAAATTTCCCGTAGGTGCAAATGGCTGTTTGTTTATATGTGCCCTGCGATTGGCTGGCGACCGGTTCAGAGTGTACCCCGCCTACCGCCCGAAGATAGCTGGGATAGGCTCCAGCAGCCCACGACCCTAGTGAGGATAAGCAGTGAAGAAAATGGGTGGATGGATGATGAATCACACAGGATACTCAATATACAGTATTGAAAAGCAATTTATCTCCACCAAGTCATGATAAAACTACCCACAGTAAATTGGGAATCAGGACCTCTAATTCATAATTCAAGCAACATGAAATATTCCCAGCAGTGTGGGCTAATGTGCCTTTGCAGTTGAATTAAAAATGATTAATTATAGAACCTTAACAGCATGGTTTAGTCGTGGTTAATCTCTGCTCAAGGCCTCCTGAGTGGAGTTTGTAAGATCTTCGCGGACTTGTGTGGGATTTTCCCTGGGCATTCATGCGTCCTCCAACATACCAAAAACGTGCATGTTAGATTAATTGACGGCTCTGTGTGAATGTGAGAGTCAATGGTTGTTTGTGTACCCTGCGACTAAAAAGTGACCCGCTTCTCACTCAAAGTCAGCTGGAATAGGCTCCAGCTCAAACACAACTCTGAGGAGAAACACACACAAAAAATGTGTGGATAGTTACGGAACCGCAGATAATACAGGTGACCATTGAAGGAAAAGGCTTTTATTTGTATGAATGCATTTTGTAATAATATACTGAATACAGGGGCTCCTCAGTCTATGATGGAGTTCCTGTCCCTCGACCGCAACGTAACCCAAACTTGTCCATAAATCGGAATGTGCTGTAGTCTACCACTAATCTACGCTAACACAGCAGTATAGTCATAATTACAGTAAATCTTTTTTATGAAAAATACTTCTCAGCCATAAAAATAAAACAGTCTAATGAAAGACAGTAAGTGAGCGTGCCTTCTTGTGCCGGGTGACAAGATATTCTTACAATGCTGAGCAAACCTACTGTTACTGTTCGTGACCTGGAAAAATCGTACAGTGTATGTCTGTACTGTTGTAAACCGAGGACCACTCCTTGTATGCCTTGTATCTGTTTTCCACTGCAGGGTAGATCTCTGTCACTTCTTTTTTTTTTCTGGACACTGCTTAGCTGTTTTGTCCCACATAGAATAAATCAATTCCTAATTCTTTTTGTGACACTGTATGTGTGTTTCGCAGCTTTTGGTGCTGAACAGGACGCTGCAACTTGCTGCATTTCATATTTAAACTCCACTGTAAATGTCAACTTTAGATGAAACGTCTGCTGTACAGGCAGTGTTTGTTGTGGTAAAGATGTTTACCATGACAGACAGGTTATTTTTTTCCTAATGGGAGAGAAAAGGAGGCATCTGTTTGAGGTTTGGTATTTATTTTTTCATGTGAGCAACACACCCAACATCTATTTGAGCAGATGCCACTTTTTGTGGAAATACAGACACTGTAAAGTTACTCTAATGTAAGTCACTTATCCCTGCAGCAAATTGTTTATGCTAGTGTTTGCTGGATGAGTTTAAATATCTTATTGCGCCTACTGCAGAACATATTCAACTCCAACAAATGAGCAGATGTTCTTTCCTGCAGACAAAGCAAAGAAACAAAATAAAAAAATTTTAGGTGCTTTTTGCCGACAGCAGCAGCGACTCTCGCCGCACTGTACTGGAGAGGGAGAATATTTACGTGACCTTCAGCTACGACATGGCAGGAGTTCCCCTTTTATCATCTGAAGACACACAGGATTTCTCTCCCGCCTATCTTTATCTCCACTCTCTCGCCGTCCTTGCCATAGTCACCCTCAGCAGGGATGACTCACTTTTCCCCCCCCTTTCCTCACCCGCCTCTTGTTCTGCTCTCAACATCGCAGTGTTGGACCCTGAAGGCGATATAGCGCAACATGCTCGTAGACTAGTATTCCGACTCCATCACACTGCTGTCACACTGCTATAACAAGAAGGCAAGTCATTGATGAGGTTGAACATGGTTTGTAGATATCTAAGGCACTATTTTGTACCAGATGGCAGACTTTCCCCACTTGATAGACATGTTTTGAGTGGTTTTATCATATCCTAGGCAGTCATTATTTATGTTGTTTCCGATTCGGTGGCAGAAGCTCCACGTTTTCAGTCAGGAGAGACAGTTTGGTTCCATGCTGAGTTACGTCAGATTGAGGTCGAGGTTGTCGGATGAATGCAGAGCTGCAGTCCAGTTACCAACTTGCCCAGAAGGGAAACATAGTTTGATTGCATAATCAGTATGTTGCAAGCAAATGCATTCTGGTCTTAGTCATTTGAATAATAACAGTGGAAGTGGGGAAATCAATGTGAGCTAGTAATTATTTTTTTTCAGCAGGTTAATCTTCAAAATCCTTATTAATGACTAGTAAGGATAAGTCGTTGTCGCAGTCAAACTCCTAAAACGTAACTGCACACTAGCCTGAAATCTGTTCCAACATCAGTTTTCCCATAACAAGTAAAAATAGCCCAAACTGGATACATTTGAAATTATTCCACCCGCTTGGCCACTAGAGAGGTTTTTAATTCCACATCAGGTCAAAGTTTATGCTTGCTTGACAACTTGCTTACTCCCTCATTCTTTATTGGCCCCTATTTTTTTATGCATGCAAGTTGTAGGTGTTTACACCAAAACAGACCAGCAAAACACACCTAATTTCAAATTCTAAGGTTGTGTCACACATACGCAGATTTTCTTTTAATGTCAAAACTTTCCTCACTCTTCTGGGTAAAACAATGTTATATCTTTCCATACTTACGGTCCACATGAAAACACATTCACAGGCAGATGTAAAGTAAGAGGTGACATTGTAATATTTCACATGCCAATTTAGCCAATGGAGAATAGACATCACCAATTTAGAGTGATTATGTTGTGAAAGTGAATTAGTGCTGAATATCATTGTAGATGATGATTGAGTCAGTTTCGACGAGTGTGTCAATTAAAAAAGAATATGACTTGGCTATGAAAAGTTGCACTACATCCACTCTATTGCACACCTGCGAGAAATATTATTCTGATTAAACAGGACTTCACAACATTCTGGCAGATGTTCTTGCACCCCTTAAAGATAAAATGTGTTTTTCATCATCCATTATCTCCATGATTAATAAAGGAAATTTAGTCAAATGCCCATTCATACTTAAAACTCTTCCATTACACTTGTGGCAGAACATTGTCCCACCAATTAAAGCTAGTCTGAAGGTTCAAGTCAGGTGTTTTTGTCCATCTCTGGAGACACGCTCCTTATTCTCCGTGCTGGAGTCTGCATTATGTCTGCTACGCCTCTTGGGTCTTCCGCTGTTTCTTAAACCCATGCGTGCGCACGCATCGTCTGAGTGTGTGACTGTTTTAATGAGATTACTGCTCTTAAGATGCTTTGCTGCCCCATCAACAATTCTTGTGGTGTTAACGCCACCCAAGTTGATGTCCATCTTGATGCTTGGATGATGTTACACGATCAGGTGTAACAGGATTGTAGATTATAACCACATAATAGTCTTTATGCAGATTGTTTCCATTTAGTATTTGATGATGATTAAATATTTCAGCAGATCAAGCAGATGAGTTTTAAACAAGTCATGTCCGGGGGCATTTCTGCCTTTTCCCACCCCCTTGAAATTGACTGCAAGTGACGCGCCCATCTCACGGTGCCAGCGTGGATTCCAGTACAAGTCTGAACTCGCTTTATCACCTGACATCTGTTATGGGATGATATAACACACAGGGGGACAAATGTTTAGTTAAAAAAAATGCTGACATCATTTGACTGAAGAGTGCTCTGAAAGTTAGGTGAACTTCCATCTATCCATTTTCTGAGCCGCTTCTCCTCACAAGGCTCGCGGGAGTGCTGGAGCCTATCCCAGCTATCATCGGGCAGGAGGCGGGGTACACCCTGAAATGGTTGCCAGCCAATCGCAGGGCACATCTAAACAAACAACCATTCGCACTCACATTCACACCTACACGCAATTTTGAGTCTTCAGTTAACCTACCATGGATGTTTTTGGGATGTGGGAGGAAACCGGAGTGCCCGAAGAAAACCCACGCAGGCACGGGGAGAACATGCAAACTCCACACAGGCGGGGCCGGGGATTGAACCCGGGTCCTCAGCGCTGTGAGGCTGACACTCTAACCAGTCATGCCTTGACAGGAGTTTTTTTTTTTTTGGGGGGGGGGGGGTTGTAATTTTGCCTTTGATTGTACAATATTTTTGTCATGATTAGATCAGTATTAAGCCTGTCTGTCCACATCCACACAACACATGCACAAGTAGCCAGTTATGTTCTGAGAATAGAGATTGGTATGTATTTAACGTCTGCAGGTAGTCGTAATCTACTTGTCTGAACGAATATTCTTTACAGTAGCTACAGTAAAGGTGGAAAAACATCTTGTGGACACACTATAACAATGTGTATTGTGTGTGTGGCTAAAAGACTTAGAATTACTTAGTTATGTAATGTTTCCTTCCACAAAATGACACCCTAGTGTACCATTTTGTTTTGTAAAGAAACTGACACATTCAGGAAGCTCCTGCCCACTGGTGTCAGGCCCACACTGGCGAGTCACATCCCACCGCCCTTCCACACGCAACACACTGTGGATTTCTCTGCATTCACACACTCCCAAAACACACTAATGTGACTATAGCTGCTTTTTTTGGTTCTCCTATGTAACAGGATGAGACAGGAGCTTATGTGATTGACAGAGACCCCACGTACTTCGGACCCATTCTCAACTACCTGCGACACGGCAAACTGGTCTACAACAAGGAACTAGCTGAAGAAGGTGTCACTACTTTGACTCTTTGTAGATTCACTCAGTTTATATCTTAAGTGGTGTGCAGACATACCGATTTATAACATCTTAACCAATTTTTAAAATGTGAGAGACCCAGCACATTACAACGAACACAGCACGTCACACACATAATACAGTATCTCCATCGCGAGTCTCCTCCCCCAAACCAGATGTCAGTCTTAGTACCAAGACTGACCTATGAGAGAAAGCATGGTGCCACAGTGCATTAAGAATGCAGGAAAATGCAAGAAGAAGAAAGAGAAGCAATAGAACAAAATGGAAGATACTAGGCTAACTTATCTGGTAATTACATTGCATTTGCAGACTCATCACCTTGTCTTTTTTATTGTGGTGATTCGTAAATGACATTGTTGCTCCTCTTTTTGTGTCCGGCCAAGGTGCGAGCTTCAGGTCGCTTCCTAACTGGCTATCATTTCATTTCACTTCACAATGACTGAGTCCGTTGCTTGGCTGAATTCAGTCTTTACCACAAACATAAGGATTTGAGACCATAAATATTGAACAGATTTAACATCTATGGTTGTAGAGCCCGACTGTTTTCCAAGCAGATTTGGGAGGAAAAAGCACTCATAACACACACCACACCACAGGATAATCACTCAAGATAATCTTTTAGAGGAAACATAAATTGTTTTTCCTTGAATGTCTTATTTTCCCAAATACTCAAGATAATCTTTTAGAGGAAGAATAAATAGTTTTTCCTTGAATAGACTATTTGGGAAAATAAGACATTTCCCATACATATGATAGTTAAGTACAAATCAGCGGAATATAGCTAAAAATATAATACATCCACATATTACATAATCTAACACAATCCATCACCAAATTGCAGTTTCCCACAGTTCAGTGGGAAACAATATCCACTTTACAACATGCCACTTACGATATTAATTTAGTTTCCAATGTTAAAAATGTAAAAAAAGGAAATCATGTACTGGGGGCTTCTCGCTGTCTGCACACAATTAGCTGACTTATGTGTTCCTTTTCTTCCAAGGAGTGCTAGAGGAGGCTGAGTTCTACAACATCACCCCTCTTATTAAACTCATCAAGGAGCGGATCGTAGAGAGGGACTCCAAGTCTACGCAGGTAAACATTTACACAGTAGTACTATAGAACTCTGTATATGAATCTTGTGAAATTATATACAGTAGCACCTATCAGTTTGTATCTGCACCAACAGTCCTGTCATGGTGCATCTGTAAGATCTCACAGTCAACTTTGTTAGTGACTTGAGCTTTTGGTGCTTCTCTAAAGAGAGTACTGCTGCCCTTGTTTCTCTTTCTTCTTTTTCAGGGTGGTTGCACTCACAATTACATAATCCCCGCCCTCCCCAGCATACTCCCACTTACCCTGTGTTGTGTTGTATCGCACTTAACTGTACATGCCTAGGGTTACTTGCGGCGCGCTCATCTGAAAATAGAAAAGGCTGATTTACTGACAGTTTCATTTGTTTATCTTTTTAAAATGATGTCTCTTGGCTCCTGTGCTCATTTTGGACATTTTGGTTCCACATGATGGTGCTACAATAATTTCAATTGTCTTGTCCTTTGTCCAGCAGGTTCCCCCTAAGCACGTCTATCGAGTGTTGCAGTGCCAGGAGGAAGAGCTGACCCAGATGGTCTCCACGATGTCCGACGGCTGGAAGTTTGAGCAGGTCAGCGTGCGCACCTGCAGAAAGCCCCGCACTGGACTGCTCTGGACTGTGGGTTGGACTCACGCTGCTGCTGACCCTTCAACTTTGCCCCCTCCCCCATGGCCCCGAGCCCTGCCTGCTACACTACCATTAGCTTTACTAAACCTTAGGCATAATCTATCCTCCACTTCAGCGTCAGGCTAAGTGCAGACGATAAAGCAAACTGTCTTCCCTCCTGAGCCTCTTAAGTAGGTTTAAAACACAGACAGCAACCACAGTCCCAAACCACAATTGATTCTGTTAAGAAGCCTTACAGTTGTGGTTTTATTCAATTCTTAAGATGCAATGCAATTTACGGGGGATGCATTCAAGTATCAGTATTTGCTGAGTGGAATGATTACTTTTTGAAGTTAGACTGGTGTAAATTTGTCAGCATGTGAGTTACAGTATACCGCAGATGGAAACCCAGCCTTTCCTGTTTTCATCCTTTGCTATATTTATTTTTTTACTACATTCCAAAACATGTTCTGGTCTAGTTGCGGATCTCCATGCTCTTCTCTCAACACGAGACACCAGTCAGTTTAATCTTTAATCTAAGTAATGATACAGAACTGTTAAAGTTGTAAAACTAAACAAGGTACAAATGATGCCATTTTTTTCTCTCTGTCCTGGGTTTGTCTTTTGCGGTGGACAACTTTAATTTACCTGACACTAGTAGCACACAGGTTTTCTGCCAAGAAATCAGTCTAGCGATTACATTTAGCCCCTCCTTCCCTGCTTTGCCACCTTGCTCAAATGCACACAGTATAGCTTTGCTTTGCACACAGTATATGTGGATGCCCACCTGTAGCTTTAATGTATACATGTTCGCACCAGTAAAAAATGCTTCTTGTCCAGTCCACCGCTGAGTGTGCAACAACCGGCTGTCCGCTCCCCGACCCGACCCAGCATGCATGAACACAAGAGTCTCGCCTCGATGAGCTTTACTTCCTGCTGATAAAACCTCTCTTTCTCCATGTATGTGTATGTTTAGATGGTGAACATTGGCTCGTCGTACAGCTACGGAACAGAGGATCAGGCTGAGTTTCTGTGTGTTGTTTCCAAGGAGCTTCACACGCCTGGTTCTGGGCTTGGTACAGAGCAGAGCCACAAGACGAAGGTAAAACTCTCCTTCTCACATACACAAACACACACATATATATACACACACGCCACGGTGGGATATTATGATGGTACCAAGAAAATGTAAAACATACACAAGTAGAGATTAAGGACTAATTTCACAAGTGCATTGATTTGAAAAAACATGAAAGAGATGTTTTTTGTCTTCATGTGGGAAATCTAAATAAACCGAGGAATGTATGCGCAGGGAGACCACAATGTATCCACTGAAGTGCTACAGGATTTTTTTCAGACATTTCCAATAAACAAGAAAATAACAGTGCAATAAGTATTAATAACTTTTTGGGCAAAATAATTCATAATTAAATGTGTTTAAAGTAATAATAAGTGAACATGAAATATATGTATATATAATTATTATTTCATTTCATATTAAAAATAGATATTTTTTTTAATTCTGAAAATCAGGACTAGCTAAATTGTTCCATTGAACCCTTGGACAAAACTTGTACATTTTAATAACATGATACTAATAAAAATTAGTTTAAAAAATGTTTTAAAATAAATTTTTAAAAACAACCTTGTGGACAAACAATTAAAAAGCCAACTTATCCTTGTGGGATGCAAATGGAAGAGAATAGGGTTTATCCGTCCATCTATCTATTTTCCATACCGCTTTTCCTCACTAGGGTCGCGTGCAGGCTGCAGCCTATCCCAGCTATCTTTGGGCGTGGTACACCCTGAACTAGTCGCCAGCCAATCGCAGGGCACATATGAACAAACAACTATAGCGCGCTCACATTCATGTTTTGAATCCATGCATGTTTTGGGATGTGGGAGGAAACCGGAGTACCCGGAGAAAACCCACGCAGGCACGGGGAGATGTTTTTCACACCTGTATTTGGGGATCCTCTGCCATTCCTCCTTGCAGATCCTCTTCAGTTCTGTCAGGTTGGATGGTGAACGTTGGTTGGCAGCCATTTTCAGGTCTTTCCAGAGATGCTCAATTGAGTTTTAAGTCAGGGCTCTGTCCGGGCCATTAAAAAACAGTCAAGTTGTTCTGAAGCCACTCCTTCGGTATTTTAGCTGTGTGCTTAGGGTCATTGTCTTTTTTTAAGGTGAACCTTCGGCCCAGTCTGAGATTCTGAGCACTCTGGAGAAGGTTTTCGTCCATGATACCCATGTACCTGGCCGCATTCATCTTTTCTTTGATTCCAACCAGTCGTCCTGTCCCTGCAGCTGAAAAACACCCCCACAGCATAATGCTGGCACCACCATGCTTCACTGTTGGGACTGTATTGGACAGGTGATGAGCAGTGCCTGCTTTTCTCCACACATGCCAACAATTTCTATCTTGGTCTCATCAGACCAGAGAATCTTATTTCTCACCATCTTGGAGTCCTTCAGGTGTTTTTTTTTTTTTTTGCAAACTCCATGTGGGCTTTCATGTCTTGCACTGAAGAGAGGCTTCTGTCGGGCCACTCTGCCATAAAGCCCCGATCTTTTTGTAACCTTGGCCAGATCTGTGCCTTGCCACAATTCTGTCTATGAGCTCTTCAGGCAGTTCCTTTGACTTCATGATTCTCATTTGCTCTGAGATGCACTGTGAGCTGTAAGGTCTTGTATAGACAGGTGTGTGGCTTTCCTAATCAGGTCCAATCAGTATAATCAAACACAGCTGCACTCCAATGAAGGTGTAGAACCATTTTAAGGATGATCAGAAGAAGTTAAATATGAGTGTCACAGCAAAGGGTCTGAATACTTATGGCTGTGCGATATTTCAGTTTTTCTTTTTTAATAAATCAGCAAAAATGTCAACAATTCCATTTTTTTCTGTCAATATGGGGTGCTGTGTGGACATTGAGGGAAAAAAAATGAACTTAAATGATTTTAACAAATGGCTGCAATATAACCAAGAGTGAAAATTTTAAGGGTGTCTCAAAACTTTCCGTACCCACTGTGTGTAACTGTGGGATCTTTCTCCTTGTTGTATATGTGATGTTTACCTTTTGTGTGTATTTGTAGTTATGCTCTGACTCCCCACTGAAAAAGCTTGAAATGTCACTCACCTACAAATGTCATCCACTCCATAACTCACACGCTGCTCTTCAAGTGACCTTCCACTTCTGGTTTCACTGTCCTCACTCTTCTCTTTCATATGGATATATACTGTAAATATATATCTGCCTGATCACTGACACTCATCAGCATTCATTTTTTTGTTCATTTTCTGTCCATTTTGCTTTTCCCCTTCCCTTCATCCTTCCTGCTGAGCGCAGCCAACGGAGAAGCAGAAGGAGGAAGCAGCGAAGGAGGAGGAGGCAGAGGGAGGGCGAGAAACCACACCAAATGAGTGGCTTAGAGAATGAGGGAGTCATTTTCCTTGGTTCCAAAGCGAGTCGGGGAAAGGGTGAGGAACTCTGTTAGTGAGTCAAAGAGCTGTGCATATATGTTAGTGTGTGACTGTGCAATGTCAGCTCAGGGTGTTTCATGCCACTGCTTTGGGTTTTGGAAGGGAAAAAAAAGGAAAATAAAAACATGTCAAGTGACATAATGAGCGTTGCATTCAGGAAATGATCTGTCTGGGAAAACACTGGACTCGTGTCATGCACATGGGAGCCATATTGAAGCATTTTTGTTTCGACCACAAAGATGCATCTCAATATTAGAATACAGTGAACCTACGCATATTCGCTTTTTGCCATTCACCTATATGTGGATTTTTTGGGGGGGACCCTATATTCTGTTATTTGCTTTTTTTTTTTTTTTTTTTTTTTTAAGTTCACTTATTCGCTGTTTTTGTGTTACTTTGGTGCCATCTTGTGACATATTGGTGCCAAGGAATTAAATTGAAGTGAATTGAAAGCGTAATTTAGATACACAAAAAACTGTGCTTTGCTCTCATCTTATGGCATCTATAGGCAATTACAGTCCAAATCTTTTCGAGGAGCATCAATTACTCGCTGATTATCGCTATTCACAGCAGGGACGATGTATCATGGAAAACTTAAATTTATTTCAGTAGTTCAATTAAAAAAGTGAAACCTATGTATTGCATAAATTCACTACACACCATGAAATATTGAATCTGGTATATGCACTATGAAGTTCCGCATTTGTCGAAACAGGAATCTTAGGAAACAGAATCCTATAGCAGGTGACTAGGACAAAGCACCCTTCCGTACTTTTAATGTCTACAATGTCTTTTGTTTAACACAAGATGTCATCACAAAGCCACCAAGGATGACAGTATCCAATGTTTAGGCTTTGTTGTGTTGAAACGTATATCATATCATATTTGTTTTAATAACAATATACATGTATTTAAGTTTTGTCCATAGACACCAGCCATAAAAAAAAACAAAAGTTTAGCAAGTTTGACTTCCAGCCATCATGTCCTCAACGCTTAGTTCTGCTCGTTAGCGCCATAGATTTGAAGACTAG
The DNA here is from genome assembly GCF_024500385.1 of Phyllopteryx taeniolatus. Taxonomy (NCBI): domain Eukaryota; kingdom Metazoa; phylum Chordata; class Actinopteri; order Syngnathiformes; family Syngnathidae; genus Phyllopteryx; species Phyllopteryx taeniolatus. The sequence continues at coordinate 7,045,223 of NC_084520.1, forward strand.
ACACACCTGTGCGCTGTAGCTTTCCGGCTAACCAACATGCCTACATGGCGGTCATGTTGAGGAGGTCGTTGTTCTCATAGTAGGTAATGCTTGGACATTGAAATTAAGTTCTAACTTGCTCATTTCGCAACCGATTTTCATTAGGTTTACTTTTTTGTCAATGCCATAGTGTGTACCTTCTATACTTTACATTAAAAAAAAAGCCCCCTAAAATATTTTTACCTGTGAAAGGTTACTCACAGTTCTCTTGCTGAAATAAATGATAAAATAAAGCTTTTCTACGATATTTTAATATATTGAGATGCATCTGTAGTTTGTTTGAATGAGCTTATCACAGCAACCAAAAATAATAATGATATACTGTATGTGCTTCATTAGTTTGAATGAGACCTGAATACGAGAATGATGCTCAGTTTAGATTAACACTGTCAGAGAGAGAAATTCTTATTGAAGATTGTAGTTTAAAGGGCTGTAGATCTGCACTGCATTGGACTGAAAAGGGTTTCTAATATTTTGTCGCATTTGTAGCTAAATAAGGTGGATCACCTTTAGCCGCCTGTACAAATGAGAAGATTCCTTCTAGAATACATGGTTAGATCGGAATAAGATTGATTTCAGTCGCTCAAATGGTCAAAAGCATAAATGAGATTAAATCCCATTCAGTAAATATGATACAATCCCTGTAAAAAGAGATCAAATGTCTTCTTCCACTACAGTTTGTCATCATGACTGCCCCAGTGTGTGGGGGTGCACACACTCCCACTGTTCCATCATTATAGATAACGAATGAGTGTAGCGACGCCACGGGTTCTAATTACCAATGCTGTGACATGAAATATCCTTGACCTTTTAGTGCAGCAGTATTGACATTACACTGTATGCTCTTCCCTGTTCCTGTGTACAAGGACCGCACACACATAGACAGGAACACAACACATTTTAAGTCATCGTGGTGTATATTTTTGTTGACATGGCCCAGCCTTCACGTATGTCCCCATTTTCATCATCATTGCTGTCATGGCAACCGGATGATACTGTAACTAATGAAGATGCACTGCCATTGAATGTGGATCCAGTCGCTAACTGTCTTGTTTTCTTCCACAGCTTTTCCAGATCCACGGCTCCCGGATGTAGACATGACAAGAACCTCAATTATTTATTTAGGCTCAAAACAACATCCTTTACATGGAATGTGTGTGTATCTGGTATCCAACAGAAAGCTGCTGGAAATAGATTTGTAGCATTTTTAATCATTTTATTGAAAAACTTAAAAAAAGATGAACTGAAACAACACATATTCAGTTGAGTACAGCTATACTCTCAAAAATATTTTCCAAGGATTTTACAAATAAGACCTGCTTGTGTGGTGCAAGAAGGGAAGTGGCGCTTAGTACATTTATGACCAAACTCCACCTGACCAAGCCCAGAATATGATGGAAATGTACTGAATTCCTGGTGTTGTTGCCATGGAAGCATTCATAGAATTAACATCCAAATGTTGCATTTTCTGATGGTCATTATTCCTGTAGTCTTTCTAGTATTACATCAGGTAGCTAGGAATGCAAAACAACAAAAGAGAAGGCCTCAAATTAGTGTTAGAATGGTTCACCTCATAGTATTTGACAATAGTGCCATTAATTATCAGTTCTTGATTGGAAATGTATCATGTAGGCCCTAGTGGCAACTGCACCTTACTTTAACAATTTATCCAATGCAGGAGTTGAAGGCACAATCATGGTTCAGTTTGATTACTGTATTTCCTCAAATATTGGTCTCCACTCTAGACACCATTTTTGTAGATGGCGCATCTGCGGCGGCTTGCAAGGCTCGCTGCACGTGTTTACCAAAAATTACCCCAAAATTAAATAAATTAATAATAAATAAATTAAATAACCCCGTCTCACCAGCCTTTTTGCCACCTGCCACGCCAGATTTATGCCGGTCACAAAAAATAGAGCCCCATATCGCCACTGCGCCTCACCTCTCCTTTTGTCCTCAGGATAAAAAGCAACAGAAGTTGCTAGTAATTACCTTTAAATAGCTGTAAAGTAGGCAGCACGGTGGGTGACTGGTTAGAGTGTCAGCCTCACAGCGCTGAGGACCCGGGTTCAATCCTCGGCCCCGCCTGTGTGGAGTTTGCATGTTCTCCCTGTGCCTGTGTGGGTTTTCTCCGGGCACTCCGGTTTCCTCCCACATCCCAAAAACATGCATTAATTGAAGACTCTAAATTGCCCGTAGGTGTGACTGTGCGTGCGAATGGTTGTTTGTATGTGCCCTGCGATTGGCTGGCAACCAGTTCAGGGTGTACCCCGCCTCCTGCCCGATGACAGCTGGGATAGGCTCCAGCACGCCCGCGACCCTAGTGAGGAGAAGCGGCTCAGAAAATGGATGGATGGATAGCTGTTTGGTTCATGACCCTTTGATTTGGTTGGTGTTTTGACTGAAGGTGTTTAGGCCGGACACCAATAGCTGCAAGAAAACTGGAATGGAGTAGTGTAGCTACAAAAAGAAAATTTTAAATAAAACCAATTTTAAAATACATTTTTGTAATACACAAGTATTCTTCTGACAAACAAATGCATGAGAATTTTTTTTATGTGAAAAACCTTTCACTTAAAAATATGAAAGTACACATCATGCGCTGCATTGCTAGTAGAAGCCTAGGATAAACCTCGACACAAATGGAAATTACTAATATGAGGCAATTGCACTGTAACACAAAAGTAACAAATTTCCATTGACCCATCAAAGAACAGAAGCATATCTAAGTCTGCCCTTTAAAAAACATTTGTACACAAAGGTCTTCTTAGCCACCTGGTACTGTGCAGTTATGTATGTAAATACACACAGCCTCTCTTTGAAGAAATACATTATTTGCCACTATAGAAAAAATATGCTTGTAGTAATTTCCAGGTGAATTTTTGCTGTAAAAGCAATGGTGTTTTGGTGACACATTTTTCAGATGAATATGAAATACCACCCAATATAATTAACATTTGTCTCCTCCCACCGGGATTGTCTCCTTTCAAGACATCTGCAGCCATCTTGAGGGCTGCGGCTAACGTGTGAGCCTTGTGACAATGGCAGACAACGTGATGGAACACATACAGGCAGTTGTTGTTTTTTTCCCTAAAAAAAAGGAAAAAAAAGAAAATCACACCTAAAATAAGGTGCAAATACAGCAAACTGTGTTTTTGTGGACAATAATACAAACTGGCATGTTCTGGAAATTTTAAGATCCTTGCAATATGCTTCTAGCTGGATTACCAAAATTAATGTTAGCATAAAATGATGTTTAGCTGATGATAAACATATCGGTGGTATTAAGAGAAGACTGAAAAAGGTGTTTTGTTCTGTAACTTTTGCTATTTTTTAACATAGATAATTCAGTGCCTTGTTCAAGCAGCAAAAGACTGATGTCAAAATGGTCATAGTTATTTTTAAGTGCATTTTTTTAAATTCACTTCAAGCGTACTTTACAATCTCATTTTGAGTCCAAGTTACATTTTGAGTGCTTGAGAGTAGTGTTTTTCAGGAGGGTGAAAGATAGTGTAGAAAAACATGTAGGTGTATATTTTGTTAAATACAGATTTTGAGGAACTGATGAACTTTTTTAATTTTTTTGTTTTGTTTGTTGTTTTGTTTTGTATATTCGTTTGTATTATTTATTACCAAGGTTTCTTTTGAAATGTCTCACAAAAAGAAAATGTGGGTTTTATTGTATGGGTGATCATCAGTTGGGTGGGTGACCTCTTTTTGCATGTCGGGGGTGCTTTGCTACATCCGCACGTAGTATTAATGGGTTTGTACACCACTTGTTAAATGCCTCCTGCTGTATGTGATGTGTAAAACTTATACAGGGCAATTCATTATTTCTGTACAACAACAACGATGGAGCGGTATGTTAAACAAATGTAGATTTAATCTGAGTATACAGCCTCAATGTGCAGTACTTTACATACAAAGTAAAGTGGCACGTTAATTTATCAGGACATTACAAAACATTCTGAAAAAAACTGGTGTATTTTATGTAAATGAATGGCTGTACTCACTCTAAATAAAATAAAAAACTTCCTTTTGTTTTTTTTTTTATGTGCTTTCTTAGTTTACCATCTCATGCTGCACCCATACACTTGATCATAATAATACAGTAGGTAAGTTGAGCCACTTTTCTTTATCAGCATCACTACAGGAAGGTAGTTACATTTTGGGGGCAAATACATTTTGGTGATATAGCCTGTCCAAAAAAAAAAAAAAAGTCTTGCCCCTCAGATAAATTGCTCATAGGACTGGGTTAAATTGAGCCATCTCCCTTGGAAGACCCCTCACCCCATGCTCACCCTATCTTCTCTCCACTACTCACTCCCCTCCCTCCCTTCATTAAGCTCTTCCGCAGTAATACACATCTGTACCCGAATGAAATCATGAATTTCCTCAAATAGTTGTGTAATTATTTATTAAACAATTTAAAAGTAAGGCTGATACTAGTTGCCTTTTTGAACTTTTTTTTAAACATAGGCCTGAGAATGTTTTAAAACGAAATGGAAAATTTTCATCCATTATTTTTCTTCCTTGCTCCTCCATACTCCTTTTCATCTATTCATTCCTTCTCTCCATCCATTTACCACCACCTCCCCAAACACACAGACTTTACATGCCACTTGTCCAGGTTGCAGGAGAATGCAAACTGCTGTGATTGGCTGGTGACCAGTCCAGAGTGTCGTCTGGCTTTTCCCCAAAGTCAGATGGGATAAACTCCAGCTCACTTGTCATCTTAATGAGGACAAACGCAATTGAAAATGGATGGATATAGGTGTGAGTACCTAACGTCCTGTCTGGTGAGTGCATAACTGAAATAAAAAAATAAATATCTGAAGGTCTTTCCCTTATGATGTTTACATTTGTCCTACAGGAAGGTGCTCAGGGTGTTATCCACTGTGGCCAGATGCAAGTATTCTGGGGGATCCATTTCTGTTTCTGGTTCCTTGCCCTCACCCGTACTCTGACTGAGAAATGGCCTCTTTCGGCGCATGGACCCTCGGGAACGCTGCTGCAGACATGCCAAGATCATGTGGGCGAGGTCCTGCTGGAGCCGTTGGAAGTTCTCCCTGGAAAATAAGGTCAGTGTCATTGTGAAGTTAACATTTTAAAGAGTGTGCGTTCCAACTGAAGTTCAGTTGACAAGTCGTTAGTATTGTTGCATCACAGCAAGAAGATTCTGTGTGTAACTTTAAATCTCGCTTTCAAAATCAACCTACGTTGCCAAATTAGTAGTGTAATGTGTACTCTTTCTGAATACAGTTTTTACCCTTTCGTTAATAAAACACGAGGGAATGTTCAACATTACACATTGTTATTCACTACCGACTAATGACCATATTAGTATGACTGCTAAAACACATCCTTTTTCTGATTATTATGACTTTTACAATACAAAATGCTTCATCTAATGCCTTTTTGAACAGATTCTTGGTAGATGACTGGACTGGATGAGAAATTAAATCCATGGATTTGACTCAATAAATGACCACGTAAACTATATTCAACCAAGCAACATATACAGTATGCCAACAGAGGAGCAGGGGATAGATCAGATCAGATCAGAATCATCTTTATTTGCCAAGTATGTCCAAAACACACAAGGAATTTGTCTCCGGTAGTTGGAGCCGCTCTAGTACAACAGACAGTCAATTTACAGAACACTTTGGAGACATAAAGACATTGACAAAAAACAATTGTGCAAAAAGATGCAGAGTCCTCTAGCAATTAGAGCAGTTCGAATGACTAATATTGCAATTGACCGGTGCAATGACCATTGTGCAAGGGGCGCTGAGACTTCAAGGAGTGTATGCGGTTTAAAGTGACGAGTAGTGCGATAATCTGGCACAATGTTGGTTGTGCTATATGATAGCACACTCGTCACTGCAGTGCATTATGGTAATGTCGTATCTGTGGTGCCTTATACAGTATAGTGACTGATTAGCTCAGATCAGTTAAAAAAAACAGTTTTTGAGTCAAGAAATCCATCCATCCATAAACTGTATTGTAATCACAGTTAGGCGTAGTTTTAGGGCCCTTAACATTAGAATGTAGAATGGTTGCTCCCTAAAGAGTGTGTCGAAAGAGCCCATCTATGAACCAGCTGTTATAGAAAATGGATGGATGAATGAATTTATGAGCATGGGCCACAGGGCCAGTATTTCAGCAGGTACGGGATTTGCATACGTTGTGGGTGGAGTTGGGAGGTCGTAGTCTGCGCCTGTCTCACCAGTCAACCAGTAGGTTGTTTTTGTTCCTTTACCCTGCGAAAATATTAACACGTAAACATGCTCAAAATATTGTGGTGATCAAACAGGTTCCACACACAGTATCAGTCAGGGCCATGCAAAGAAGTAAGTTTGCTCTCAATTTGGGTGCAAATACAGATATAAATGTGGATTATTTCACGTCACAGTGGCACCTTTCCCCTGCCCTGGAATACAAATGGTAAAGCCAAATCTGTCTAATTCTTACATCATTCTCTAAAAACCAAGAAGTACCCTGCTCGCAGATGGACAAGTCAAGAAACATGTCACTTTTTAATGTATTAATTTATTTTCTCTTGTCAGCACAGTGGGCGACTGGTTAGAGCGTTTGCCTCGCAGTTCTGAGGACTGGTGTTCAATCCCCGGCCCCGCCTGTGTGGAGTTTGCATGTTCTCCCCGTGCCTGCTTGGGTTTTCTCCGGGCACTCCGGTTTCCTCTCACATCCCAAAAACATGCATGGTGGGTTAACTGACAACTCTAAATTGCCCGTAGGTATGAATGTGAGTGCGAATGGTTGTTTGTTTGTATGTGCCCTGCGATTGGCTGGCATCCAGTTCAGGGTGTACCCCGCCTCCTGCCCGATGATAGCTGGGATAGGCTCCAGCACGCCCGCGACCCTAGTGGGGAGAAGCGGCTCAGAAAATGGATGGATGGATTTTCTCTTGTCACTATCTGAGCGCCAATGGAAAGGTTACATCTGCCTCAGAATGAAAAATGGTGCGGTCACATCGTCTTACATAATCCTTCATGCTGCATTGTCCCTCCTTGTCTATTGTACCATATGTAGCTTCACACTAAATACCACACTTTGGCCTCTACTGCTACTCTCCACAATGTGTTCAGACAAGCAGTGTGATTGTTTTTCACTTTTAAGTGTAACTAAGTGCTACTATAGTGTGTTCATCAATTACCTTTAGATAAGTTTCACCTCTGTACTCGTATTCAAACTTGAAGTTTGTCCTCGTCAGGATATTTATAGTGGACTGACTGACGTGGATCCGCAGGGCTGGAACACAAAATGTCAGATTCATTTCATTATGTTGACCATGAGATGCTCTAATTGCACATTAATAATTACAAATGTCACAGGGCAGGAACCGACAGGCACGCTGTGTTAATGTTGACAAATCAATTTTCTCATTAAGAGCATGCTCACGGTGTCCCGTAGACTCCATTTGAGACGCCGTGTTGACCGTGTCTCCGAATAAACAATATCTGGGCATTTTTACTCCGACCACGCCTGCTGCACACAGACCTGAGACATAATGAAACAAGATGAGCATAAACACTAATACCTAAAATGGAAATCCAAGTTTGTACAACAACCACAATTGGTTTTTTTTTTTTTTTTTTTTTTTCTTTTTTTCCCCCCATGCATTCTAAGTATGAAGTGTAGTCAAGTTGTTTTTTAATTATAATCCAACTCTAGAAGAAGAACTGACAATCTAATCTCATTGTCAGATAGGGGTAAATATGGTCTACCTGAGTGGACGCCGATGCGTATCCACACAGGGATGCCAGGCAGGTGTCGGAGCTGGAAGGTACCCATGAAGGCCAAAATGTCCAAGGCCATGCGGCAGATATCTACCGCATGCCTGTTGCCATTACGGTTCGGTAGGCCAGACGCCACCATATAGGCATCACCTATTGTCTCCACCTGAGAGTCAGCAGGAGAATAGATGACACCAACTGCACTGCATGCGACCTGCAATCTACATTGGCTACACCTGCAGAATCTAATGAGATCAGGACAAATTAGATTAACTTAAGATGCTAAAATTTAGAGTCTAGATTGTAAGTGTGAATGTATGTGTCAATGGTTGTTTCTCTAGCTGGGATATGATCCAGTTCACCCGGGACTGAAACAATATAAGCAGTGGAAAACTGATGGATAGATGGATCATTTCATAGTTCGAATGAGCACCTCGACACCATGGAGAGAATGCTTCCAGACAGACCTTGTAGACATCATGGTGGTCCAAGATGCTGTCAAACCCCTTGTAAATGTCATTGAGCATGTCGACCACCTCCATGGGCGTGCTGTATTGGCACAGCGTGGTGAAGCCCACAATGTCGCTGAAGTAAATGGTGACCTTGTCGTACAGTTCGGGCTCCACTACACCCGACTCCTTCAGGCTCTTCACCACAGGCCTGCCCAGACAAAACACATTCATGAATCCAAGTTTTTCCAGCTGAATAGCTTGTTTTGGGCCCATTTTGGATGCTGGGTGAAAGCTTCAATGCAGCATTTAAGGTGAAATTGAACTCAATGTAAGACTGCACAAACCGTGGCAGAAGCATGAAGTTGAGGCGGTCCGCTCTGTCCCTCTCCATGTTATAAAGTGCCGTTCTCTCCCCCACCAAATGCTCCAGGTTTTTGGAATACATCTGCAGCCGACGTATCATGTTATCCATGTAGCTCTCATTGTCTTTGTTGTGAATTTTACTAGAGGGAAAATAACATTAGATATATAATCGATAGAAACTAATACCGGCTTTCTTTCGACAATTACACTCATCAGACATTTCACTAGGTGCACCATAACATTCTATCCATCCATCTATTCTCTGCACCGCTTTTCTGGCACCTATCCCAGCTGAGTTTGCGCGAGAAGCAGGGTGCACACCAAACTGATCGCCAGCTAATCACAGGGCACATATAGACATAGAAGCATTCACACTCACATTCACAGCTACAGAAAATTTGGAGTCATGTTTTCGGAATATGGGAGGAAACCGGAGTACCTGGACAAAACAAAGGCAGGCATGGGGAGAACATGCAAAGTCTACAGAGGAAGGCCAGAGCCCGAATTTGAACACACGACCTCTGAATTGGGAGGCGAATATGCTAACAGGTCGTTCCCCGTGCCGCCCCCTCGACATTGTAATGCAATTAAATTCAAGCACTCTATCAACAATTTTAAACCACTACCATCTATAGTCATGATAACTACAAATGCATGGCCATAGATGAACACAATGTATAATACAGCATTAACAATGTGTTCTTGCATATTATGACGCTTTACACAATCTAATAAAAAAAATATATGTAACAGTCTAACTCTACATAGATCATAATACTCGATTTGATTGACAGTCTTAGAAATTAATTTTACATTTAAATAATATTTTGTCCTCACCTGGAGCTAAATGTAGCTAAAGATTACAAACATCTCTCAGTATGACAACAATGCAGTGACAATCAAAACCAAGTATTTGTATGTTTTTTTTATAATGGCAACACAAGTAAAGGTGACAATTACCTGATGATTTTGCCCAAACAGCTTTCCACCTTCTTGAAATCTGGTCTTTTATCAGCATCCTCCTCCCAACAACTTTTTATCAACATGTATACCTGAGGGTACATTGAGGACAAAGAGATTAAAAAAAATTTGCACCTTCACCTCTTTGCAACATCCTCCCCTAGACTGATACTGAGAATAAAATTGTGTCATTTTAGAGCAGACAGCGCATCATGTTTTGCAGTACTGCAATGTTTTCGTGTATCCTGTTGAGCAAGGAAAGTTATGACTATTACTACGAGTGTTTCCCTCGCGATTCGTGGGGGAGTGAGACCAAGCCCTGCCGTTACTAGTGTAAATCCATGGGTAATTTATGGCCCCCCCAAAAAGGTTTAGAGTTGCCTAGAAATGCCAAAAGATGGCAGCAAAGCACTACTTTTGTCTAAATGAATCCCCTCAACTCACTTCAACATGGTCCCTTGGCAGCAAGATGATGCTAGAGCAACATATTTGCTTTGGCCTGAGCAGAAAAACAGCAACTGTGTTGAATCCTTGAGTCACAAATGATGAAATATCCATCCATCCATCCATCCATCCATTTTCTGAGCCGCTTCTCCTCACTAGGGTTGCAGGCATGCTGGAGCCTATCCCAGCTGTCATCGGGCAGGAGGCGGGGTACACCCTGAACTGGTTGCCAGCCAATCGCAGGGCACATACATACAAACAAACAAACAACCATCTGCACTCAAATTCACACCTACGGGCAATTTAGAGTCTCCAATTGATGCATGTTTTTGGGATGTGGGAGGAAACCGGAGTGCCTGGAGAAAACCCACGCAGGCACGGGGAGAACATGCAAACTCCATACAGGCGGGGCCGGGGATTGAGTAAATATTTGAGTAAAAATGTTTTTTTATCTTTACAAGGTTTTGTCGGAAGGTTGACATTTGACCTGATAAAGGCAATGCATAGTTTTAACATTAGTTTTAACATGTATGTTGCAGTACTGTCGCAATCACTGTGTAGTCACAGGACAAGGTGTGCTGCACAATATCAGCTTTACCTCAAGTTCTTTATCTGAAGCTGTGTACAAGTCCAGATCAGGTCTGAAGTAGGACATGATGACCCTGGATAACTTTTCTGTGCGCGCACACACACACACACACACACACACAAATTATTACATTAATACAAATCACATCGCTGCTTATAGAATGGTATTGTGTATGTCATTTCAAATACAGGTTTAGTGTAAGGCTGCACAATTGATCGAATTTTAATTGTGATCGCGACAATTAAATGAGCCCGATCGTCTGCGATTTTGTTTCTGTTTTTTTTTTTTTTTTTTTTTTTTTTTTTTTTTTAATTATTATTTTTTTTAACATTTAAAATGTGGGCACTGCTGCATATGAAAAGTGCTTAATTTGCAGCTGTCCCTGCAACCTAGTTAGCCAGCCACCAAGGAGCAAACGCATGGTTAAGGCTTTATTACGCCCCGGTATTGCACTCAGGTGCCAACTTCAAAATAAAAGCTTAAAATGGCATCCAATGCAGCAATATATGAAGCTTTTGTTTGAAGTTGACCCTCTCAGTATGTTGGGCGAGAGGCAGCGTGTCACGGTAAAACACTATTAACAATCATTATAGCCGCTGCCTTGACTTCAACTTTTCGGCTGGCCTGACCGGAATGGAAAAAAAACCGCCAGGAATAAATAGAGGGGTAAATCGCAACTGTCAAGTGCTTTGCAGTTTGTGGCCGTGCATGACTGACCAATGGTCTAGCAGAACAATGGAGACGTACCATTCTTGGCAATTCACTATATTGACAACGGGGATTTTCAAATGAAGAGTCGGTGCTTGCAGTCTAATATTATTTACTTCTATGCATTAAATTGTGTTTGCTTCCGTTAACAATGTATTTTTATAGTAATAGTTATATTTCTAAACTACACAGGTTTTGTTTCGAGCAGAAGTAGGGAGTGGTTTCAAGGACAATGACAACCACACATGATCCCATTCACTGCCACCAAAGATTAAAATCCAGATGTGGATAAAACCTTTCTAGATTTTATGTGTAAGGTAATAAAAACCTGGTCTATTGAGCAAACTGTAGAGGATGAGAATTAGGAGGAAGAAAGTGCAAATGTGGGAGTCCCATTTGTTCAAGCATTTTTGTCTAATGTAAATTCTGTACATAGTTATACTTGTAAATGAATACCTTTTCTCAGTAACTTTTTTTCCTGGTGAAAGAAAATAGCCTGATCTTTCTTTTGGTGGTTTTGGTGTTTACATAGTCATAGTACACAATATTCTGTGGTGCTTGAAAAATGAGTGTAATTGCTCGAAAATGTCTGGCAGTCCCTGCTCAGGAAACGGCTGGCAGTGAATGAGTTAAGTTCCAATTTGTGATTGCACTTTGTAATAGTTAGTTATTCAGTTAGCCTTTGATAAAGTAGAAGGTTTTGGGTACATTTATTTATTTATTTATCCATAATTTATTCGTATTTAGAGATTCATTTTGAACTGAAAACTGTTACATATTGTTTGGTAAAAAAGTAGTGCAATAAAAAAAAAATGTTTCCATAGCATGAGGACTAATCATGGTTACAATATTGATCAAAATAATAATTATTATTTTGTCCATAATCATGCATCCCTAGTGTAGTGTCTTGTTTGATCATTCTCACTGGTGGTAGTCCATTTACATGCAATATACTCTATGCCTCATACAGTATGAGGCATACAGCACATAACAAAACTGGCGCATAACAAAACTGTTATGCGCCTCGCATAACAGTTTTGTAATTTTATACGGAAGGTGCCAAATACTGGAGATTCAGATACATGTCCTCTATGTATTTATGTTTCACCTGCACGGTTGGAGCAGCATTCAGTGTAGAAGGTCGATTTCCTGAGAACGATCTCATGAGCAATGATGGCGAAACTGTATATGTCTCCCTTCTGTGAGGTGCCCTCTTTCCTTAAGTGCTCGGGTGCCGTCCAAAGGTCTGACCGGAAGGAGGAGACACAAAGACATTAGTGAGGAATGTGAAAATCAATTTAATGATGGACAGTAATGCACTTTTACCTCTGCCAGGCTTGAGAAAAGAGTTGCAGCCAAAATCTGTGATCTTCACCACCATGCGGTTGTCCATCACGCAGTTGGTGGACTTGAGGCGTCCATGCACCTGGATGTCACTGGCATGGAGGTAGGACATGCCCTGCACACAAAGATGACATGGGTATCAAAGAAACCGAATAGTGAAGATTGAATTAAAGCTTGGATGTCCTCTACTGGGGCGGCACGGTGGCCGACTGGTTAGAGCGTCAGCCTCACAGTTCTGAGGACCCGGGTTCAATCCCTGGCCCCACCTGTGTGGAGTTTGCATGTTCTCCCCGTGCCTGCGTGGGTTTTCTCCGGGCACTCCGGTTTCCTCCCACATCCCAAAAACATGCATGAATTGGAGACTCTAAATTGCCCGTAGGCATGACTGTGAGTGCGAATGGTTGTTTGTTCCTATGTGCCCTGCGATTGGCTGGCAACCAGTTCAGGGTGTACCCCGCCTCCTGCCCGATGACAGCTGGGATAGGCTCCAGCACGCCCGCGACCCTAGTGAGGAGAAGCGGCTCAGAAAATGGATGGATGGATGGATGGATGTCCTCTACTGGCAAAAAGGAGTCTCTGCAGCAACAACTGCATTAATGTGGTTGAGTGGCATTCATGTAATAAATGTAATGGGAATTGTAATATTTATTATTAATAAGTAAAAGCCCACATATTTTCAGTTTGGCATTCGCAAATTAACGTTTTCGCAGGGTTTTTTTTTTTTTTTACCTGCCCTCTGTTATTTATTTTTTTAACCAGGTAAGGTTATTTGCTGGAAAATTAAAGTATTGATTTGGCACCATCTTGTTTCTAAGGAACCATGTTGAAGTGAGTTGTGGAGCTTCATTTAGACAAAAGTAGTGCTTTGCTGCCATCTTGTGGCATCTTGGTGCCAAGGAACTATGATGAAGAGTTAAGGAACTTCATTTAGACAAAGTAGTGCTTTGCCGCCACCTTGTGGCATCTGTCGAGAACATTTTAGGAGGGCATCGATTACTTGGTAGATCTCTATCCACCGTGAATAGTGGGGAAACACTACACTACACTACAGTGCGCCATGGAACACTGGTATGCTATGAAAGATCATCCGTTGTGCTGTGGAATATTGTCCAGTTTGGTCTGAAAATTACTACATTACATTATACAGTATTTACAGCATGAAATTGGGTGGACATGTCAACCATATCAGGACATAAAGGGCGGTCAAGCCTAAAAACAGGCACATCTTGATTTTTGTGCAAGCGCAAGGCTCACTGCGGTTTTGCCAATATAGCAGACTGCTCTGCGCCAAGGTGGGCATATCGCCCCAGCAATGGTGTGCACTTGCTGGAGTGAGAATTAGGTGTCAGAAAGTCCAGCTAAAGTTACACTAGCTCATACCACGTCTATAAGGCGGTTTACATGGAGCCTTGTATTCCAATTATAATCGGATTAGAAGCCCGAAATGAATGAAGCCCGAAATGAATGAGTGGTTTCACAGGGGTGGACTAGCACACCCACACCAGCGCAGACGACCCAGTTTTAAATGCGCTGACATACGCCGGTCCACAAAATTATTTAATAATAACCCGCTTCCTCGCAGAGTTACGCTACGCGCAGTGCTGGATTTACGACAGTCACGAAAATAGAGCCCATAGTCTCAAGTCACAAGTGCATGCATGAAATTTACCATAATTCCTCATGTATAATGTGCACCCATGTATAACACGCACCCCCAAAGTTGATCTCAAAATTCTGGAAAACCCTTCTACCTATCTATAATGCATTTTTACAATGCATGATTTTGCTTCTACTCATATGATCAAAACAAAGTATTATCTGTATTTTGTTACTTTTTTTTAAAGAATTATTCTGAGGTTAAGCACTTTATTTGAACACTTAATACTTTCTTATTATTTACTTGCTCTTATTTTTAAATTCACAGCCCTACTTTTGTTGAGTAAATGAGAAAACACAGTTGTGCTCATATGTTTGATTACCCAGGCAGAATTTGTAAGATGTGAAGAATTCTTTAAAAAAAAAAAAAAACATGAAGGGCCAGGCAAAACACATTTAATTTTATTTTGATGGGATTAAAATTAAACTGTCAAGCATTTCAGAAAAGCATTTTCATTGAACAAAACATAACCAAAAAGAAATTAATGATGGTTGTTGTTTGGTCAGCAGTCGTATAAAAAAATAACAAAACAAAAAAAAAAACATTTCACAAATTCTGACAGGGTATGTAAACTTATGAGCACAACTGTACATATAAGGACTCATATGTCCCCCTGTCATATTGGAATGAAAGTGTAGGCTACACCTTTTTCATAACCTCTAGGTGGCAGTGGCATACCAGAATGAAAGGGTACACCTTTTTTCATCACCTCTAGATGGCGCTGGCATATTGGAATGAAAGTGTACAGCTTTTTTATAACCTCTAGATGGCGGCATACATGTATAAAATGTGAGTTTTTTTTTTTATTTCCCCCTATACCTATGTATAATGCGCACTGTTGACTTTTGACAGTTTTCTTGGGGTTGTGGGATGCGCATTATACACGGCAAATTACGGTAACTGAAATGCCATCATTTTGTTTTCAAGCAGCCATTTTGTGCAAATTTAAGGGCTTGTCCTTGGTCTCAAGGGCCCATGCCTGAAATTGAACAGGAAGTCGACTGTTTTTGGTTGAAGTTTTAATTCCAAGGCTCGTACTTGGACGAACTCCTACTAGAGAATTTGGGAATAAAGCTAAGTTTTTATTCACACTGTCATAGAGGAGAACTTCAGAATATTTGACGTAGCTCTTGTATTGCATCTCATTAGGTTGTGCGGATACAATTAATGTTGTGGCTTCATAAAAAAAAAAAAATGGCTCATTCATCAGTACAACATTTGTGTCACCTTGGCAATGTCATACATGACGGAGATCTTGAACTCCCAGTCCATGAACGTCTCCTCTGGATAGGACACCTTGTCGTTCAGTACATACTGGATACAATAAAGGACATAAGCAATTTCTTAGTTTATAGAATGCTGTCAGCTTTGTTATTTTTGTTGCCTATATCATAGTTTTTAATGATTCAAGCAGCAATACAACCTAAAGTCTAGAATATTTCTTTTTTGTTTTTTTTTAAGATGTAATAGATTGCCATGTTTCTACATTTGTGATCTGTTTTGGAGTGGTGAGCTATTATTGATCTCAGCCAAAACAGTTGTTGGTTCATATATTTTGAACATTTTCTGCAAGAAGCCCAAAGACAATCTGTGGTAAGAACTTTATGTTTCAGACTTTATGTTCATACTGAATTCGCATGGTATCAATTCTTTGGTATGATATGCTGTGACATATTAAGCAGTATTAATTATAGTCCTCATTTCATTTTTTTATTTGGCAAGCCATCCTTTTCACGCAGTTTGCATGTCATACATACCCGAAGCGATCCCCGTTCACCATACTCAAACACCCCAAACACACCCTGATCGAACTTCACTGTGCCGTAGAATTTAGTGAGGTTGTAGTAGTCAATTTGCAGGAGCTGTAGAGAAAGGGGATGTTTCATTAAAAATAGAAAGTGTGTGTGTGTGTGTGTGTGTGCGCCTCACCGCGTGAAGTTCCACTTTCTGTGTCTCATTGAAGTTTCCATCAGAGTGATTGAGCTCCTTCAGGATGACAATCTGAAATATTAGCAGTGGCAGCTAAGGTCAATAACAAATAACATGTATACGTCAAGTCCTTCAGCTGTCTGACTACCTTCTTATCATAGAGTGCGCGGCGGATTTTATAAACCTTTTTCCTCTCTTCAATCTGATGGGAGAGGATATGATGGACAATTTAACATATAGAAAGTACAAAAGTGTAAAATTGACTATTGTCTGTTTGGATTTTTCAGTTTCATACCTTCAGATAGACTTGGTTGAGCGAGTTTTCCTCCAGCAGGGTGACAAGGTCAGAGGGGATATGGGAGATGGACCACTGTTTCCTCAGGAGACGATCTCTCCTGTTCTGTCTGCATAGGCAATCAAATATCATACAGCGATCTGTTTCAATAAATTTTAATATTGTAGAAAATTGTATTTATTTCAGTAGTTTTATTCAAAAAGCAAAACTCATTTATTTAACTTATGGGAAATTTCTGTCCAGAAGGTCATTTCCTATCTGATTTCTAGATTGAATAGCACATTCAAATTGATGTTGAATGGGTGTCAGCACATATCTGCCACCATTTTGAATACCTCTGTTTGTTGTGTTGACGCCAAATACACTTTTTAGAACTCTGCCCAAAAAGTTCAACCTTTGTTTCATTGGATCATAACACATTTTCCTGTGTTCTAGAAAATTGTGTTATGTTCCAAGGTTGACATTTTAAATATCATTATTAAAATTATATTTAAATATTTTATAAATATATTTGTATATATCATATATCAAAAGGAGTGTTGTCTATCACCTGTAGAAGATGAAAGCGATGATGGCCGCCACCACCACCATCACAGCCAAGATGATGACGACGATGTCGAGTGACGCCTCCTCTGGGGGAATAACAAGTCACACTTTTACTGTTTCTAGATTGTAAAAGATGCACTCAGGTTGCTATGTTGATATATGTTAGCAGACCAACTTTTAACATATTTTTAGCAATTCTTATTTGAAATAGTTCCTGAATACGGGGCAAGATAAAAATCTCCTTAAGCTGCTGTGGCACTTTTTACACTGAGGTTGATATCTTGCTATATGTTAGCATACCAAGTATTAGCATGTTAGCATTTGATCAGTTTTCCTCAGAAAAAGTAGATGAATAGAATAGAAGGGAGCATTTAAAATGACTTCCATCTGCCTCAGTGCTTTTTGTACTCGGGTTGCTTTCTTGCTATATGTTAGCATACCAACCATTAAAATGTTAGCATTTTATTTCTCATTATATTACTCTGAAATGCAGCTTTTTTTATTCTTAGCAATTCTCATTTGGAATAGTGACTGAATACATGGCAAGATTGAAAACCTCAATCTGCTTTAGCCCTTTTTGTACTAAGGTTGTTATCTTGTGCTGTGTTAGCATAACAAATATTTGCACGTTAGCATTTTATCCATTGTAATTTGATCTTGTATCTGAATACAAGGGAGGATTTAAAATTTCCATCAGTCTTTTTGCGCTCAGGTCACTATCTTGCTACTGTATATGTTTGCATACCAACTGTGTAATCATTTTATTAGTTCTTATTATTGCCCTGCAAATAACTGTCGACCAGTCCAAGGTGTACTACGGACTGTACGCTCCAGCTCACCCGCGTCTCTAATGAGGATAAGCGGTATAGAACATGGATATATTGGTGGCTAGTTCTCATTATACGAGTAAGAAATGCAGCTTTTTCAAGCTTTTAATTGTCATAAATTCTCTTCAGCATGCAAATAAAAATGCCACTGACTTTACCTTCATCCGGCCTGAAATTCGGAAGTCTTGCCCCCCAGACAAAGGAGGGGTGGTCCTCAATCAGCGTGGTCAAGCTGTACTCCGTGTCAAACTCGAATAAGATGTGATACTGGGAGAGAACAATCTCACCTGGTTATGCATACATTGCATACATGTATGCATAACTAGTTCATGTAGCAGTATTACACTTGAAAAAGCCAATACCTCGTTCTCATTAGTTGTGTAAATGATAGAAAGATTCACATCTCTATCACCATGCTTGTCGAGCCGATAGTTCCCTGCGATGCCTGAACAAGATGACAAGGAATGTTGCCACGGTAACCAACTGCCAGTCACCTCTTCGTCATTGCAGTGAACATGATTGACAGGCTGACAGCCTCCTTCTGCTCTACGTCAGGCCCATGGACGCCATGTCCGCTGCCCTTCGTTTTGCACATTATCACTTGACGACACTAATAGCTAAGTATGAGCACCCATATACAACTATGAGATTAGCATGATTTAAGTCGCTTACCATTAAATGAGATGTTCCTAAGGTAATTCATTGTAACATGTGGGATCTGATGAGCCCCTGAGTGAGGTTTCGCAAGTATTTCCCTCATCGCCCGACTGACCAGCAACACTGAGTCGTGGTACGCAGCCATGTAGTCATTCATCTGCACAAAGACGACAAACAAATTAGTGCTGTAAAAAGACTCTCTTCTGGGCAGTTTTATTGCCTTTCTGAAATAGTGTTGATGCGATAAAATTAATTTGAGTTGATATTAGCCTCCACATTTGTACTTCTTACTTAAGGTCACATTATTGTTAACATTTAGGAGCTAACTGTCCTAGAGCTTGGACATCAAAATAACAGTTGCACACCTGCACACATGATCCAATCCAAAATCTGTTTAACAAAATCAAAGATAACCTTTTCTGGGGCTAGGAACTGTAAATAGTAAATTATGTGGGTTGACAGAATGGATGCCCAATGGGGGGAAAAAAAGAAATATTGTTCCCAAATTGTGTTACTGAGCACTTCTGTTTTGCTGAGATAATCCATCCACCTCACAGGTGTGGAATGTCAAGGTGCTAATTAGATAGCACGATTATTGCACAGGAGTGCCTTAAAGGCTGCACACAATAAAATGCCACTGTAAAATGTGCACTTTTAACTGTATTGGAGGAGTATGAGTATGTTCTCAAAATGATGCAGAGCACCACTGCAAACTACAAGTACAATAATAAATCATTTGAAACGAAACATTATATTTGATTCCCTGCTCAAATGTATCTTAAAAGGCTGCCGCATTCCTTGATGCATAAGAAAGTTAGGTGTTAACTCATGCTTTGTCCTTACTGTGTTGTTGCTTTCCGGGTCTGAATTGATGGTGTAGTTCCTGGTGTTGGGCATGGTGAGTACCAACACATTCTTCATGGACGGATGAGACGTCGTGTTGATGTAGTATTGATCACTGTGGTGAGGAGGCAAGTTAGCATTATTACCATTGAATTACGAACTTGGTCACTGTACAGGGTATATGTGACTTTAAATATACTTGTACACAACGTAAAACTACTGACTTGAAGAGATCGATAAGGATGAAGAGAATCTCACTGCTATCCGCTTCTGCTGTAAGATTCTTCACCTCCACAACATCCTTCACTGAGCCGCACATGATGAACACTGCAAACAGAAAAGGCATTATGCATCGCTTTCTGGTTTATTAGGTGTTTGACCCAGTGTGTGAAGACTTACAGTTGCTTGCCCTGTTCCTGTGAGACGACAGGACTTCTTTGAGGTCTTCTGGTTTGCGCAGCATTGTTCTTTTTACCTTCTGAGCAAACATGTGTGTGGCTGCTTCCAGTGCATTTATATACCTGTGCAAATTAAATAACTCTCATCATGCTATTTTTTTTTACAGCACATCACTTTACAAGTGTGAATGCTTGTTTGTCTATACGTGCCCTACAATTGGCGATTGGTGACCAGTCCAGGGTGTACCCAACCTCTCGCCCAAAGTTAGCTGGCATAGGCTCAAGCTTACCAATGACCATAATTGAGACAAGGGATACAGAAAATGGATGGCTGGATAGTAAAAACAGCTGCATAAAAACTAATGTAAATGATCACCCATTTAAAAAAGGCTTTATTCTAGTGTAATGAATGGCTGAATGTCTGTCCCTTAAATTGCCTGAAATTAATACAATAAGTGAAATAATGTGCTTCTGGTCATTAAGTTATTTTCTTATTTCAGCCTCAAGTGTCATTTGTAGAACTGCTTGAAGCCTTTTAATAACATATCTCCCAATTTATTAAATGTGGATTGTAATTAAGATGTGTTTATGACTTCACTATTGCTTTCTACCAGCGGGTCAAGTACAAAGCCTTGAGGTACACCGTAAAAATTTAAGAGGATTAGTACAGATCACAAATACGTGGTCTCTCACCAAGAGCATTCCTCCGTGCTAGGCTGAATCTTGTACACATATGCTGTCTCCCACACCGGCTTGATGGTGTTATTTTGGTTCCAGAAGTGGACAAAAAAGTCAGAGATTTTGCGCGCGGGTGGCAGGAGACGCTGCAGGTTGAGCGTGTCGTCACAGGAGGGTCCAAAGCTGCCGGCTGAGATGATGGGTGTGCTTAATTTTAGTCCCTTCTCAGCACTGACACGGGGAGTGAAAGAGGATGTGAGTATGACACATTGAGAAAATCCTTGGAGAGTTTTTTGCAGATGCACTTACTCGACCAAGGGGAAAGTGGCATACGTGCACGTGGGGCCTAGCACGGCGCAGCCCAGGCTATGTGAATGCTGCAGAGTAAACACAACTCTGTGAGTTCATTCCCTTAAAATATTTCAATTTTTACTTTAGAGTTCATACCAATGAACTGTTGTTTGTGCACATTTTTAACTACTGTAAAGAATGAGATGCATGTCACCATCAGGATATGAGGTATAAGATCATAAACACCTAGTTAGCTGTCACAGTATGTTGTACTGCAGGCCAGTGATTCCCAACCACTGTGTGCTGTGAGAAATTGTCCAATTTCATGTAATTGGTCTGAAAATACCCTCATATAAACCTCCTTCTGGCTGACTAAAATTTTCAATAAATTCATAATATAAACACTCACGGTGGCAGTATTAAAAAAAAACCTGTTGCAGATTAAAACGGTCCCGGCATAAAAGGGATACAGATTCTATATTCTGCTTGCCCTAGCAGCCTAACAGGACAGGTTTTAAAAAAAAAAAAAAAAAAAAGATCCCGCTGGTGTATTGCACCAAACAATATAATGTGCCTGTCTCTGGTGGCATTAATTGCTAAAAACAGCATGAGTGACAAGGAAGGACCGTCAGTAAAAGAAGCAAGAAAAGGAACTCTGAAGACGCTAAAATGCAATTGTGTTAATTATAGTATAAAAATCCTATATATCCAAATATGTAATTAGCATCTTCAGAAAACATGTTGCAAATCACGCAACTTCATTTCAGACACCAAAATGTAAAGACATTTTGACATTAAAAGTTTGAAAAATATTATTTTCGAATACTTTTTTTTCCTCAGAAACAATTACGACCTTTTGATGGATAACAACTGCCAATGATTAAAATTCTCATACTAGTAAAATGAATTGATTTTCAAAAGAAAATTCTGTGGCCTCGTCTTTACCGTTTTTGATGAAATTACATAAAAATGACCCCTAAAGAGATGTACTCACAATAAGATTTTTTAACTCGGCCACTCCTTCACACGCAGTACTGTGGCAGCCCCTTCGTCGATAGTAGGTTGTGTTGAAGCCACCAAATTTCACCGTCAGATTGAATTGAATGTCTTTAATATATTTGGCGGGAACATAGAAAACAGAAAGGGCAGACAGTTTAGTTGTGTTTATCCCTTAGGATGCAGTAAAGTCAATAACTATAATAATATAATATACACAATAGATATGGTACTGTACTTTTACTACTTCTGTGCCTCACAGTCAGCTTGCATAAATAGTTACTGTAATTAGATCAAATCTATAGGTGTCTGCCTAAGATTAATCTATGATTTATTGACCTGACGAATAACATGTAACCAGTTATTATCAGTCATTGCATCACTTGAAAGCAAGGACACAGAAAAGGTCCAGAATAAGAGGAGGGAATTCAATTTGCGCTCTTCTTTAAACAGTACTATTGTTGGAAAAAGATTTAAACAACAATAAGGAGAACGCTTGAAGTGAGCTTAGCAAATGTGCAAATTCCAAATTTGTTCTTACCGTTTTCTTGCACGGACTCGGACTCCAGGGCCTTCAGTATTTGTCCTCGGACAAACTTCAAGCTCCAGGGAGACTCCTCGTCGTCCAGGAGGATCACATTCATTGAGACGCCTCTTAAACATTGTCTGATGCCATGATGCGACGCCATCAGAGTCTCAAAGATGAATAACAACAAGAGCCATCTGCTTGAAGCCATTTTAACGCTCTTACACTAGAAGGACGACTCCATGAAGGCTTTCTGTCTTTTCTTCACGTCCAGTGTCCCTACAATGCAAAAATAACACACAAAAAAATCCTGACCTGTTCATCTGTTTTTGAAATGTCTGGGGGAAAAAAATAAAAAATCACTTCCTCTGTCTCTCATCTGTGCTTCACACACACCAGATTGTTAATATACAACCAGCATTGACCTAAGAAGGTCATATAACCTGGTCTCTTGTCATGCCAAGGTCTGCGTGAATTATGAGCACAAACACGGGCAGGGACGCAGTCACATAGGGATGATAAGCACAGTGACGACTGCTTCTGCCTGGAAGCATTGTGGTAAAAGCATAAAGGTATAAATGACGATTTGGCCATTGCTTTTAAAAGGCTTTTTGATGTATTGTCTTTCCACAGAAGTGTCAGTTGAAGTTTGGTCAAATCGACCTTCCCAGTCTATCCTCAGGTGTTTGATTGTTGTTGTTGATTCTGATTCTGATTCTGATTCTGATTCTATCACGCTTGACACACTCTATATTTTGTCTTGCTGAAATCAGCCCGGTTTTTGAGGCATCCAGCGCCATATACTGCTGGGCCAGTGGCGAGTCTTGCTTTTGTTACCGTTGGCAAATGAGCCAACAGTTCGAAGGCTTTCCCATGCTCAAAATGTCAGCAAATTTTGCGGGCATGTTCATCCTGGTGAACGAGCCACTTTGACTCAGCAACGTGGTATTTGCTAGGTATGTGATGATTAGATACACAAATAGTCTGATAGATATCTCATGTCCCAAAAAGGTGCCACGGAAGTCGTCCGATTTGGTTTGAAGCAGGCGTCTTTTGACCATTTTCACTGGTTCTTTAAATGCAAACTTCTATCCTTGAGATTTGTCCAATTGCGACCAAATTAGAACCATGTAAAGTAATTGACGATGATTTGAAGTGATTTTATTAGCACATTTATAAAACTGATGACATATTGGCTCATCAAGTAAGTATTCCCTTTAAGCCTGATTTTTTAGAAAAACCAACAGATACTGTATTTGTACTTTGTATCGTTTTTGACCCAAAAAAAAAAAAAAAAAATCAAATTTGTTGTATGCACTAGTTTGTTATATTGTAGGTATTTTTTCCAATTGTCACGAACAGCGCTGGCCTCACGGGAAAAAGTAATTCCAACCTAACAACACAAAACCGGGGTGAAAACGATAATTGAGCATACAGTAAGTGTTTTCATTCATAGTTGTTGTCATGGTTATTTTGTACTATTTGATTATAATCTTTCCTCTTGAGATAAAGGCCGATTGTTTCCCTCTGCTACGTTGAATTCATTCGACTGAATGCCGCATGAACGCGGGCTCCCGAGCACATTTATACTCAAATACAAACAAATGGTGAGTCAAAAACTGTGTCTGTAATATCATTAATTACTCGAGGGAGACGCAGACATAGAAGAGAAAAATGAAAGGCAAGTACAGTAAAGAGGAGAGCAAAGGTAAGTCAGGCCATAAACAAACATCCAAACAGCACGGAGACCGCAATTAACCCAACCAACTACACGTGGAAATCTGATATGTGGCATTTTACAATCGAGTCAAACACGCACGACCGGCACATTGTCTAATTAATAACAGGAACCCCATCTCTGTTTATCATTATCTATTTCATCCAACCACAATGCTGATATGCCCCTCCCTCACCTTATATTACTACTGCATGAGTTCACTGACTCCAGTAAATGATCATTTGACTCCATTCAGTATGGATCTGGGTTACTGTTTACACTGTACAGTGTAGTTTGCTCAGTTATGTATACTGGTTCATAACTGCCACACGATTAGCTTTGTTTTAATCTTCATTTTAACATGAACCACATATTCACACATACTGTATATTCGTACCGTACAGTATATTCATGAATCACAATGTTGTTTTGCATCAGTTGAATGATTCCTCGTCATTTGACAGTGGGGGGAAAAAAATATTTCAATTTACTGGCACATAGTGCCCATTATATGATTCAATAAAAGCAATGACAGCAGTAAATTAATCGTATTTTGAAAGAAAGAAATGTAAGTCCTATTACAAAAATTCATTTTTTTTAGATAAAAAAAATGTGATAAAAGTATTTTATAGATCAGCGGTTGTATATTTTCGCGATTAAAGTTGGTATATTACAAACACAGTCGTATAGTTTTGAAAAAAAAAAAAGTGTATTTTGAGATAGAGTGCGAATGGTTGTTTGTTTTGATGTGCCCTGCCATATATAACTTTAAAAACTCCACACAAAGGACCTGACCCCATATTTTCACCCCTACCTTCAGAACTGTAAGGCAGACGCTTCAACTACTTCACTATGCTGCCAAAAAGTAAGGTTTCTAAATGAAATTTTCATTCTATTTAAATCCAACTCAGATACAGTGTGTAATGTCAATTATATGTGAATGAACTTTCAGACTGACCTTTAAGTCATTCATCAGGAATTATCTGATAAAGCAAGCGGATGGAAAAAAGTGTCAAAAGAGTCAACACGTTGGATACCACAGTTTATTCAAATGCTACCCGAGTGCCAAAAGACACAGTGATTAGATGCAAATGAGAAAAAAAAGTGATTTTCACCACTAACATACAGAATCAACATACACACACATACACGCGTACATTGTGTTACAATAGTTTGACTGCCAGTGATACTCGAGAAATTCAAAACCGCATAACTGCATCAGACAACTATTTTCTACTCAAAAATATCATTTAGTGACGGACTGCTAAAGCAATAAATCGGTTCCAAATTCAAAATCACACAGATTCGGTAGAAGTTAGTCTTAATGCTGATTAGGAGTCCGGTGTACAGTCATCAAAAAGGCTTACGATTGCTCAAAGATGTAAAATGGCAACCACTTCAGATACTTACCAACATAATAAATAAGTCAATAAATAATCACTGAAAACCTACATCACAAAGCACTTCCTACTTGCAATCACCTCCCGACAGCATTAACAGCTTTTACTGCATTTTCTAACAATTACCCTTATTTTGTTCCTTTTTCCATTTATTTCTAGAAAACCTAGGTCTGGGAATGTTCTTCTGGAGAAAACAATGGACAATACCCACAGACGCACGTCTTGGCAGAAGATTCTAGCCGCAAAGCGAGAACCAACTCCATATTTGTTTCCATTTTCACTTCTTGTCGGTGCCAGGTCTTCCAGGTCCATGAAGTAAGTCTTCCTGTTCTTCTTCTTACATTCTGTCATCCTCTCTCTCATGACGTTCGTCTTCCCTTTGTTAATTGCGTCTCCAAACCCTAACCCTCTGGCCACTGAAAGGTACGTGTCCGTCATAGGCCTTTGCTACAATAGTCCTTTCATTTTCACGCTTAAAAGTACAGCAGCGCTAATCACGTGATGAGTTGAACTCCCTTGGCAGATGACTGTATGCGTGACTAGCTGTAACATGAAGGCACAACTCATATTAAATGTTCAATGTGGAGTTCATTAAACAACAGTGGGGCCCAATGTCGACTTAATATGAATAAAGTGATCAACTACACTGGTATTTTCAACACTTCCTTGCTTCGTGCCATGCAATATAGGGGGTCCTTGGTTTGCGAGGTTCCGAATGGCGCGCAACATAAGAATACGTCATCACGCAGCAGAAGAAAGCCCCCTCACTTACTGAGTCCAGCTTTTAAAGGTCCAAAAAGGAGATCATCTGATGGTGCCAGATCGGGTACGCCTGGGGGATGGGTCATGGTTGTCCAGCCAAAGGAACGCATGACTTCGTCAGCTCCTTCGCTTGTCACGGAGGTCACTCGAAGCGGGCGTTTGATCTTCGCCTATGATCCTGGACACCCACTTTCTGACCGTTCTGTCGAGCTGATTACTTTTTGACTGCCCCGTAAATTGGGCAATAAATGTCTAGGGTACCTGCACAATGTAATAATAGCCAACCTAGCGACATTTCCACCTTAAATATGCTCAATTTTCTTTATTATTTAGCTCCACGAGCGGGTCAAAATATTAGAAACACCTCTCTGCTCGGCTGCGAACGACACCCACGATAATAAACATTGTAAAATGAATGCCTCTTTGATTATGTCAAAACTGAGTATTGTTATCTTTGTAAAGGCAGAATTGTCATTAGATTGCGCAGGTGGGCCTAATGCAGCCGGTAACATCCGAGGTCACTCATCCTCTCGAACTGATTGATTTTTCCTCAGGCGACATTGGGTCAGATCTGTTCGAAATGACATTGAGCCTTCGCCCCTTACTCAATCAAAGTTTTGGCACAAGCAATGTTTCAACCAAATAAAACATTTGGGCTACATTCAAATCTTTTAGTCAAATCTTTTACATCAAACCTTCCTTCTATTTCCACCATCACTCCCTTCACCTCTTGTCGTCATCATCCTCCTGTCACAAAATATCCAACTTTTTAAATGCAACCCTTGCCCAAGAGCCTCAGCAGCAGGGAAACCAGGACATCCCGGAATCTAGGAGCTGATGATCTGACCCGACCAAGTCTCGTGCTTGCTTCCCGGCTTCAGGTGCGTGATCACCACCTCCACCGCCTGGATCTTCTGCATCTTGGGGGGAATGGGGCAGACCCTGTACGTCACCTCGTCGCCTTCCATCGGCACGTACTCGCCCTCAATGCTATCGAGGAGGGCAGAATCGACATGTTCAATTACGTCGTCAAATTACATCATATATGAACAGAGAGAGATGCACGCTTTATTGTTAATAATCTACAATTAAGGGACAGCTTTCTTGTCCCGAAGTGAACTAAATTGTGAGTACAGTAGAAAAGATATGGAAAAAGTAACTTTTGACGTGGATGGATGAACAATGGTCACCCTATGGACAGCATGTGGAATGAGCAGGTGTCCCAATACTTCTGTGTGTACAGTAATCCTTTGATATCGTGTTCCAGACCACCCCAGCAATAGACAAAATCCACAAAGTAGTGACCAAATATTTATTTTGTTATTCCTATTGTATATATTTTCAAGCTTCATGCATATAATACCAAAATATATGCATGTGAGGTGCAGGCAGTACAAATGTGTGTTTGTCTGCTTGGGGTCGCCATCCTCATGTTGTGCAGTACTGTAGTATCTAAACTACCTGTGACTCAATGTGTGTGGCTGTAAAAGGCGGGGCCCGGCCTGTTGTGTGACGTGGGACTCAGTGAATCAGAGTGTAGAGTTGGCTGGCTGTCACATGGCTAACCTGTTAGCCACTCTGCGTGTTGAGTGACACAGCTTCAGATGCGGCAAACGGCAAGTCCTGTGTGAATATGTGCTTGTATTTATTTTCTTAGTGTTTGTTCAATAAAACGACTGAAAGTGCACCGGCGGTTGTGTCTATCCTTGACCACTAGCGAGTTTATTACAATAGGTTCTACGTGGCAATGGGAGGCTATATTCAATTAGGAGTTTGTGGTACACATTGTACTTTGCATTCATTTATTAAGTGTGAAATAATCTGAAACTTTGGATATCCTCTGTTTTCCATTGACTCTTTACTCCTGGCTCGCACTTATTGCTCTGCTCTGCTAAATAATCACCACAAAATCCCACAATATAGAGAATAATCCCTGTTAAAAAAAAAAAAACGCAATATAGCAAGGGATGACTGCATGACTCAAATTTGATTTGAACACAAATGAAACAAAGAACTATAAGACTCACTCACTCTGAAACGTGGACAAAGATGTCTTCTCCTCCATGAGAGGGTCGAATGAATCCATGACCCTGCGAGCGAGAGAAGTTCTTACACACGCCCTTGAACACGGGACCCGATTTGGCTCGTACTGTCCTGCACACAACCAGAACGGATAGAAGTGAGGACACATGCACTTTTAAGCGCAGGCCATAGTTTGCATTGTGAATGACTCAATTTACTATATGATGAAGCTCAAATGCACTATAACCTTCAGAGGTGAACTTAATATGACCTCTAAACATTTGAATGCACGTGTCCATCTCTTCTTTGTTTCAGTACTTTTTGCTTGCTGTTGTCTAACAAGGAGCTGACTGGCAAAATTCACAACAGTCCATGAATATTTTCAAAGACGTCCAAAAAAAAAAGGGCAACTCACGCCGAGAATGTGCGTGTGCGTTTGGTGGGCAGCGGGCTGGGCAGCTCTGCGCCGGGCTGAGGGGGCTTCCGCTCCCTCTCCCAAACTCTGCTTCCCTCCCGCAGGAAGAGAAAGGAGCTCTGACGCGGGGTGCGCAGGGAGGCGAGTGGCGGCGGGGGGTCTTTTGGCGACGAGGGGTCAGTGTCGGACATCTTTGCTTGCGTGAGGGCAGGCGGAGGGTTACGCCCCATGCGTGGCGGGCATGAGCAACGACTGAAATAGAACAAAGAAATACAGGAGGTCAATGCTAAAATTGCATCATTACAAGCCATTGATTGAGTAATTGTCCACGATCTATACTGCCTGTCGCAGGTTAACTACAACCTATGCCAACTGACTTTGGGCAAGACGCTTGGCACACCCTGGACTAGTCGTCAGCCAATCACAGAGAACACTTCAGACAAACATTCACGCCGATCTCACAGCACACCACCAAAACGAAAATCTCACCAAAAGTATAACTACTGAATTAATGACGATCTCGTCGCCCGCTTTGCCAGCATATCGTCGTGGCATCTTGGTGCCAAGGAACTATGTTGAAGTGAGTTTAGGAGCTTCATGTAGCGTTTTGACACCACTTTGTGGCATCTATATGCAATAAAGAATATCCATCCATCCATTTTCTGAGCCGCTTCTCCTCACTAGGGTCGCGGGCGTGCTGGAGCCTATTCCAGCTGTCATCGGGCAGGAGGCGGGGTACACCCTGAACTGGTTGCCAGCCAATCGCAGGGCACATCGAAACAAACAACCATTCGCACTATGGGCAATTTAGAGTCTCCAATGAATGCATGTTTTTGGGATGTGGGAGGAAACCGGAGTGCCCGGAGAAAACCCACGCAGGCACGGGGAGAACATGCAAACTCCACACAGGCGGGGCCGGGGATTGAACCCGGGTCCTCAGAACTGTGAGACTGACGCTCTAACCAGTCGTCCGCCGTGCCGGCCAATAAAGAATAAACATTTTTTAAATAAATTATATATATTTGTTTTATGATGGACAACTAGTTTTAAACAGAAGTCAAGAAAAAAATGAGGCCAGATTTATGTGGACCGCAGGCCTTGAGTTTTGACACCTGTGCACTAAATTCAACATTTGAGTCTATTTAGGGAGCAGATGGTATGCACCAATACAACCCCACGCCCCTCCCCCCGCACGCACACACGCACACAGAGTCGGCTGCCCCGATTTGATAAGTCACCTAAATAATTGAACAACTTGGCCCTTTTTGAGCTCTTTTATTAGCAGGCTTATTAAGGCCATGGAAGAGCGAGTGGACTTTGCTGCTGCTGCTCGACTGTGAGTGGATGAAAGCTTCCGTTATCAATGCACACTACCGAAATGCTCAACACGCACTATTGAAACACTCTCATAAACACTTCTGAAATACTCTCACACGTACTACTGACATTTTTTTCGCTCACACGCGCACACACATCTGTTTTTTTTTTCGCTCACAAACAGATTAAATGGTTTCACATCGTTTGAAACGCTCTCACACAGTTTCATACACAGTAGTGTGTATGAGAGCGTGCTTGTGTGTGAGTGGATGAAAGCTTCCATTATGAGGGGCCTTTAGAGGAAAATTCAGGATTACATCATGCATTTAACTGAAACGCTCTCATGCAGGGTACTGTAACACTCTCACACATATTTCTGAAATGTATTCACTCACACCGACAACTGAGACAGCGTCATACATACTACTGAAACGCTCTCATACCCTACTAAAATGCTCTCACACTTGCTACTGAATTTTTTTTCACTCACTCCCACAACTGAAATGCTCTCATACACAATACTGAAACACTCTTATACACACAACTGAAACACTTTCATTCACACTACTAAAATGCTCTCATACATACTGCTGATTTTTTTCCACGCACACTACTGAAACCCTCTCACACACTCCTAATTTTTTTGCACACAATTGTAACGCACTCATACACTACTGAGAGACTCTAATCCACACTACTGAAATGCTCTCATACATAACAGACACTCTCACAATACCACTGATTTTTTTTCATTCATACAAACAAATGAGAATGCTCTTACACACACTACTGTGACTCTCACATGGACACTACCGAAACACTCATATAAACACTACTGTAACGCTCCCACAAACACGACTGAAACACTCGCACAGACTGAAAATAATTCACTCACAATTGAAACACTCTTGCACACGCTAGTGTTTTTTTTTAGTCTTTTAGTAGTGTGTGAGAGCCTAGTAATCCTGAATTATGTCTCTGACACCCCCTCATATGTCATCTTCGTCATCATCATCATCGTCATCATAATGTCAGGCTAGAGATGAAACAGGAGGTGCAAAGCAGAGTGGCAGGGTGGGGGAGACACACACACAAAAGGCCAAAAACACCCCGCACCCTCCTCCCATGTGCACTGAAAGCATGGCATTGTGGTTGTCTGTTCATCAGTATGGCAGACACGTTAACAGACACTCACACACACACACACACTTGAAACTTTACACACACCATATGTCTTGCCAAGATTAAATAATTCATAACACTAAAACCCTTGAGGCGTTTTATTTCTAGAACATTCTCTGCGGCAGCTTCCCCACGCAAAGATTGATGATGACTATTAGATCGAACCAAAGCAAAAAAGGGTGTTAAATCAGTGCAGGTTTTAGCTGTTGTTGTTCTAATAGCCTTACAAAAGCGACAAAGAAAGGAGTTATCCGGGATGTCTGCCGCCCATCTTCACCATCATCATCATCATCACTGGGTCGATATAACTATCGCATTACTTACGGTCACAGACGATCTGGTGTCAATCAAAGGTGCAGCACAGACGACGATGTCATTAAATCCGTCCACAGTGGACGCGGTGGTGATTAAAGTCCGTGGATTTATTTATTTATTTATTTTAACTGTGTGGGGATGCGACGCATGCAGGCGGGAC